>NC_029773.3:39922955-39923500 GCF_000817695.3 Arachis duranensis | reverse complement strand
AGCCGTAATGGCCTCATCTTCGGCAGGCTACTCCGATTTTTTTTTCCGTTTTTTTTTACCTTGTGCTGACCCTTGTTCTTTAAAAGACGCTATCCAGAAGAGGACACCTAAAGGCGAGCCGTAATGGCCTCATCTTCGGCAGGCTCTTTCAATTTTTTTTTTCAGTTTTTTTTCTTTTTTTTTTTACGTTGTGCTGACCTGTTTTTTTTCCATTTTTTTATGCTGACCCTTGTTCTTTAAATGACGCTATCCCGAGGAGGACACCTAAAGGGGAACCGTAATGGCCTCATCTTCGGCAGGCTCCTCTGGTTTTTTTTTCCGAATTTTTTTTCCAGCTACGTTGTGCTAACTGGTTTTTTTTTACATTGTGCTGACTGGTTTTTTTATTATTTTTTTATTTTTTTTACGTTGTGCTGACCAGTTTATTTTTTTTTTTTACGTTGTGCTAACCCTTGTTCTTTAAATGACGTTATCCAAAGGAGGACACCTAAAGGCGAGCCGTAATGGCCTCATCTTCGGCAGGCTCCTCCGATTTTTTATCCAGT
>NC_029773.3:39920507-39922623 GCF_000817695.3 Arachis duranensis | reverse complement strand
TTTTTTTTTTTTTACGTTGTGCTGACCCTTGTTCTTTAAATGACGCTATCCAGAGGAGGACACCTAAAGGCGCCGTAATGGCCTCCTCTTCGGCAGGTTCCTCCGATTTTTTTTCGGTTTTTTTTTTCAGTTTTTTTAGGGTGTGCTGACCCTTTTTCTTTAAATAACGCTATCACGAGGAGGACACCTAAAGGGAAGCCGTAATGGCCTCATCTTCGGCAGGCTCCTCCGATTTTTTTTCTATTTTTTTTATACGTTGTGCTGACCGTTTGTTCTTTAAATGACGCTATCTAGAGGAGGACACCTAAAGGCGCCGTAATGGCCCCATCTTCGGCAGGCTCCTCCAATTATTTTTTACGTTTTGCTGACCGGTTTTTTTCCTTTTTTATTTTTTATTTTTTTAATTTTTTTACGTTGTGCTGACCGGTGTTTTTCCAGTTTTTTTTAGGACACCTAAAGGGGAGCCGTAATGGCCTCATCTTCGGCAGGCTCCTCCGATTTTTTTTTGCAGTTTTTTTTCTTTTTTATAACTTTGTGCTAACCCTTGTTCTTTAAATGACGCTATCCCGAGGAGGACACCTAAAGGGGAGTCGTAATGGCCTCATCTTCGGCAGGCTCCTCCGATTTTTTTTTCCATTTTTTTTAACGTTGTGTTGACCCTTCTTCTTTAAATGACGCTATCCCGAGGAGGACACCTAAAGGGGAGCCGTAATGGCCTCATCTTCTGCAGGCTCCTCCAATTTTTTTTATTTTTTTTCATTGTGCTGACCGGTTTTTTTTTATGTTGTGCTGACCGATTTTTTTTCCTTTTTTCCCTTTTTTATGTGCTGACCGTTTTTTTTCGTTGGGCTTACCGGTTTTTTTTCCAGTTTTTTTTAGCTTGTGCTGACCCTTGTTATTTAAATGACGCTATGCAGAGGAGGACACCTAAAGGCGCCGTAATGGCCTCATCTTCGGTAGGCTCCTCTGATTTTTTTACGTTGTGCTGACTGGTTTTTTTCCTTTTTTATTTTTTATTTTTTTATTTTTTTTACGTTGTGCTGACCGGTTTTTTTCTTGTTTTTTTTTGGAGGACACCTAAAGGAGAGCCGTAATGGCCTTATCTTCGACAGGCTTCTCCGATTTTTTTTCCAGTTTTTTTAAGATTTTTTTTAACGTTGTGCTGACCCTTGTCCTTTAAATGACGCTATCTCGAGGAGGACATCTAAAGGAGAGCCGTAATGGCCTCATCTTCGGCAGGCTCCTGCGATTTTTTTCCCCTTTTTTATGTTGTGCTGACCGATTTTTTTCCTTTTTTATTTTTTATTTTTTTACGTTGTGCTGACCGAATTTTTTCCATTTTTTTGGAGGACACCAAAAGGGGAGCCGTAATGGCCTCATCTTCGGCAGGCTCCTCCGATTTTTTTCCAGTTTTTTTTTTATGTTGTGCTGACCTGTTTTTTTCCCTTTTTTTTACGTTGTGCTGACTTTTTTTTTCGTTGTGCTGACTGGATTCCCCCCTTTTTTTATGATGTGCTGACCCTTGTTCTTTAAATGACGCTATTTCGAGGAGGACACCTATAGGGGAGCCGTAATGGCCTCATCTTCGGCAGGCTCCTCCGATTTTTTTTCCAGGTTTTTTTCTTTTTTTTTAACGTTGTGCTAACCCTTGTTCTTTAAATGACGCTATCACGAGGAGGACACCTAAAGGGGAGCCGTAATGGCCTCATCTTCGGCAGGCTCCTCCGATTTTTTTTCCATCTTTTTAACGTTGTGTTGACCCTTGTTCTTTAAATGACGCTATCCCGAGTAGGCCACCTAAGGGCGAGCCGCAAGGGACACCTAAAGGGGAGCTGTAATGGCCTCATCTTCGGCAGGCTCCTCCGAATTTTTTATTTTTTTTCATTGTGCTGACCGATTTTTTTTTTACGTTGTGCTGACCGGTTTTTTCCCTTTTTTCCCTTTTTTATGTGCTGACCGTTTTTTTTTCGTTGGGCTGACCGGGTTTTTTTCCAGTTATTTTTAGGTTGTGCTGACCCTTGTTATTTAAATGACGCTATGCAGAGGAGGACACCTAAAGGCGCCATAATGGCCTCATCTTCGGCAGGCTCCTCCGATTTTTTTTACGTTGTGCTGA
>NC_029773.3:39919601-39919817 GCF_000817695.3 Arachis duranensis | reverse complement strand
TATGCTGACCCTTGTTCTTTAAATGACGCTATCCCGAGGAGGACACCTAAAGGGGAGCCGTTATGGCCTCATCTTCGGCAGGCTCCTCCGATTTTTTTTGCAGTTTTTTTTCTTTTTTATAACGTTGTGCTAACCCTTGTTCTTTAAATGACGCTATCCCGAGGAGGACACCTAAAGGGGAGCCGTAATGGCCTCATCTTCGGCAGGCTCCTCCGA
>NC_029773.3:39918084-39919380 GCF_000817695.3 Arachis duranensis | reverse complement strand
TCCTTTTTTCCCTTTTTTATGTGCTGACCGTTTTTTTTCGTTGGGCTTACCGGTTTTTTTTTCCAATTTTTTTTTAGGTTGTGCTGACCCTTGTTATTTAAATGACGCTATGCAGAGGAGGACACCTAAAGGCGCCGTAATGGCCTCATCTTCGGCAGGCTCCTCCGATTTTTTTTACGTTGTGCTGACTAGTTTTTTTCCTTTTTTATTTTTTATTTTTTTATTTTTTTTACGTTGTGCTGACCGGTTTTTTTCTTGTTTTTTTTTTTTGGAGGACACCTAAAGGAGAGCCGTAATGGCCTTATCTTCGACAGGCTTCTCCGATTTTTTTTCCAATTTTTTTTAAGATTTTTTTTTAATGTTGTGCTGACCCTTGTCCTTTAAATGACGCTATCCCGAGGAGGACACCTAAAGGGGAGCCGTAATGGACTCATCTTCAGCAAGCTCCTGCGATTTTTTCCCCTTTTTTATGTTGTGCTGACCGGTTTTTTTCCTTTTTATTTTTTATTTTTTTACGTTGTGCTGACCGATTTTTTTCCATTTTTTTTGGAGGACACCAAAAGGGGAGCCGTAATGGCCTCATCTTCGGCAGGCTCCTCCGATTTTTTTTCCAGTTTTTTTTTATGTTGTGCTGACCTGTTTTTTTCCCTTTTTTTTACGTTGTGCTGACTTTTTTTTTCGTTGTGCTGACTGGATTCCCCCCTTTTTTTATGATGTGCTGACCCTTGTTCTTTAAATGACGCTATTTCGAGGAGGACACCTATAGGGGAGCCGTAATGGCCTCATCTTCGGCAGGCTCCTCCGATTTTTTTTCCAGGTTTTTTTCTTTTTTTTTAACGTTGTGCTAACCCTTGTTCTTTAAATGACGCTATCACGAGGAGGACACCTAAAGGGGAGCCGTAATGGCCTCATCTTCGGCAGGCTCCTCCGATTTTTTTTCCATCTTTTTAACGTTGTGTTGACCCTTGTTCTTTAAATGACGCTATCCCGAGTAGGACACCTAAAGGGGAGCTGTAATGGCCTCATCTTCGGCAGGCTCCTTCGAATTTTTTATTTTTTTTTCATTGTGCTGACCGATTTTTTTTTTACGTTGTGCTGACCGGTTTTTTCCCTTTTTTCCCTTTTTTATGTGCTGACCGTTTTTTTTTCGTTGGGCTGACCGGGTTTTTTTCCAGTTATTTTTAGGTTGTGCTGACCCTTGTTATTTAAATGACGCTATGCAGAGGAGGACACCTAAAGGCGCCATAATGGCCTCATCTTCGGCAGGCTCCTCCGATTTTTTTTACGTTGTGCTGA
>NC_029773.3:39913147-39917742 GCF_000817695.3 Arachis duranensis | reverse complement strand
GTTTTTTTTACGTTGTGCTGACCCTTGTTCTTTAAAAGACGCTATCCAGAGGATGACACCTAAAGGCGAGCCGTAATTGCCTCATCTTCGGCAGGCTCTTTCAATTTTTTTTCAGTTTTTTTCTTTTTTTTTATTACGTTGAGCTGACCAGTTTTTTTCCATTTTTTTTATGCTGACCCTTGTTCTTTAAATGATGCTATCCCGAGGAGGACACCTAAAGGGGAGCCGTTATGGCCTCATCTTCGGCAGGCTCCTCCGATTTTTTTTGCAGTTTTTTTTCTTTTTTATAACGTTGTGCTAACCCTTGTTCTTTAAATGACGCTATCCCGAGGAGGACACCTAAAGGGGAGCCGTAATGGCCTCATCTTCGGCAGGCTCCTCTATGTTGTGCTGACCTGTTTTTTCCGTTTTTTTTACGTTGTGCTGACTGGTTTCCCCCCTTTTTTATGATGTGCTGACCCTTGTTCTTTAAATGACGCTATTTCGAGGAGGACACCTAAAGGGGAGCCGTAATGGCCTCATCTTCTGCAGGCTCCTCCGATTTTTTTTATTTTTTTTCATTGTGCTGACCGGTTTTTTTTTTACGTTGTGCTGACCGATTTTTTTTCCTTTTTTCCCTTTTTTATGTGCTGACCGTTTTTTTCGTTGGGCTTACCGGTTTTTTTTTCCAGTTTTTTTTAGGTTGTGCTGACCCTTGTTATTTAAATGACGCTATGCAGAGGAGGACACCTAAAGGCGCCATAATGGCCTCATCTTCGGCAGGCTCCTCCGATTTTTTTTACGTTGTGCTGACTGGTTTTTTTCCTTTTTTTTATTTTTTTATTTTTTTTACATTGTGCTGACCGGTTTTTTTCTGGTTTTTTTTACGTTGTGCTGACCCTTGTTCTTTAAATGACGCTATCCTGAGGAGGACACCTAAAAGGGAGCCGTAATGGCCTCATCTTCGGCAGGCTCCTGCGATTTTTTTTCCATTTTTTTATGTTGTGCTGATAAGATTTTTTTTTAACGTTGTGCTGACCCTTGTCCTTTAAATGACGCTATCCCGAGGAGGACACCTAAAGGGGAGCCGTAATGGACTCATCTTCAGCAAGCTCCTGCGATTTTTTCCCCTTTTTTATGTTGTGCTGACCGGTTTTTTTCCTTTTTTATTTTTTATTTTTTTACGTTGTGCTGACCGATTTTTTTCCATTTTTTTTGGAGGACACCAAAAGGGGAGCCGTAATGGCCTCATCTTCGGCAGGCTCCTCCGATTTTTTTTCCAGTTTTTTTTATGTTGTGCTAACCTGTTTTTTTCCCTTTTTTTTACGTTGTGCTGACTTTTTTTTTCGTTGTGCTGACTGGATTCCCCCCCTTTTTTTATGATGTGCTGACCCTTGTTCTTTAAATGACACTATTTCGAGGAGGACACCTAAAGGGGAGCCGTAATGGCCTCATCTTCGGCAGGCTGCTCCGATTTTTTTCGTTGTGCTGACCGATTTTTTTTCTAGTTTTTTCTTTTTTCTTTCGTTGTGCCGACCGGTTCCCCCCTTTTTTTTACGTTGTGCTGACCGGGTTTTTTTTATACGTTGTGCTGATCGTATCTTTTTTACGTTGTGCTGATCGTTTTTTTACGTTGTGCTGACCAGTTGTTTTCCATTTTTTCCATTTTTTTACATTGTGCTGCCCTTGTTCTTTAAATGATGCTATCCAGAGGAGGACACCTAAAGGTGCCGTAATGGCCTCATCTTCGGCAGGCTCCTCTGATTTTTTTTTACGTTGTGCTGACCCTTGTTCTTTAAATGACGCTATCCAGAAGAGGACACCTAAAGGCGAGCCGTAATGGCCTCATCTTCGGCAGCCTCCTCCGGTTTTTCTTTTTTTTCTTTTTTTTTACGTTGTGCTGACCTTTGTTCTTTAAATGATGCTATCCAGAGGAGGACACCTAAAGGCGCCGCAATGGCCTCATCTTCGGCAGGCTCCACCGATTTTTTTTCCTTTTTTTTCATTTTTTTAGGGTGTGCTGACCCTTGTTCTTTAAATGACGCTATCTCGAGGAGGACACCTAAAGGGGAGCCGTAATGGCCTCATCTTCGGTAGGCTCCTCTGAATTTTTTTCCGGTTTTTTTTTACATTGTGCTGACCATTGTTCTTTAAATGACGCTATCCCGAGGCGGACACCTAAAGGGGAGCCGTAATGGCCTCATCTTCGGCAGGCTCCTCCGATTTTTTTTCCATTTTTTTTTACGTTGTGCTGACCCTTGTTCTTTAAAAGACGCTATCCAGAGGAGGACACCTAAAGGCGAGCCGTAATGGCCTCATCTTCGACAGGCTCCTCTGATTTTTTTTTTACGTAATCTTCGGCAGGCTCTTTCAATTTTTTTTTTCAATTTTTTTCTTTTTTTTTTACGTTGTGCTGACCAGTTTTTTTCCATTTTTTTATGCTGACCCTTGTTCTTTAAATGACGCTATCCCAAGGAGGACACCTAAAGGGGAGCCGTAATGGCCTCATCTTCGGCAGGCTCATCCGATTTTTTTTCTAGGTTTTTTTCTTTTTTTTTTAACGTTGTGCTAACCCTTGTTCTTTAAATGACGCTATCCCGAGGAGGACACCTAAAGGGGAGCCGTAATGGCCTCATCTTCGGCAGGCTCCTCCGATTTTTTTTCCATTTTTTTTAACGTTGTGTTGACCCTTCTTCTTTAAATGACGCTATCCCGAGTAGGACACCTAAAGGGGAGCTGTAATGCCCTCATCTTCGGCAGGCTCCTCCAAATTTTTTATTTTTTTTTCATTGTGCTGACCGATTTTTTTTTTACGTTGTGCTGACCGGTTTTTTCCCTTTTTTCCCTTTTTTATGTGCTGACCGTTTTTTTTCGTTGGGCTGACCGGGTTTTTTTTCCAGTTTTTTTTAGGTTGTGCTGACCCTTGTTATTTAAATGAGGCTATGCAGAGGAGGACACCTAAAGGTGCCGTAATGGCCTCATCTTCGGCAGGCTCCTCCGATTTTTTTTTCCGTTTTTTTTACGTTGTGCTGACCCTTGTTCTTTAAAAGACGCTATCCAGAGGAGGACACCTAAAGGCGAGCCGTAATGGCCTAATCTTCGGCAGGCTCTTTCAATTTTTTTTTTCAATTTTTTTCTTTTTTTTTTACGTTGTGCTGACCAGTTTTTTTCCATTTTTTTATGCTGACCCTTGTTCTTTAAATGACGCTATCCCAAGGAGGACACCTAAAGGGGAGCCGTAATGGCCTCATCTTCGGCAGGCTCCTCCGATTTTTTTCCATTTTGTTATGTTACGTTGTGCTGACTGGTTTTTTTCCTTTTTTTATTTTTTATTTTTTTATTTTTTTTACATTGTGCTGACAGGGTTTTTTCTGGTTTTTTTTTACGTTGTGCTGACATTTGTCCTTTAAATGACGCTATCCCGAGGAGGACACCTAAAAGGGAGCCGTAATGGCCTCATCTTCGGCAGGCTCCTGCGATTTTTTTCCATTTTTTTATGTTGTGCTGACCGGTTTTTTCCTTTTTTCATTTTTTATTTTTTTACGTTGTGCTGACCGGTTTTTTTCCATTTTTTTTGGAGGACACCAAAAGGGGAGCCGTAATGGCCTCATCTTCAGCAGGCTCCTCCGATTTTTTTTCCATTTTTTTATGTTGTGCTGACCTGTTTTTTTTCCATTTTTTTTACGTTGTGCTGACTTCTTTTTTTCATTGTGCTGACCGGTTTTTTTTTTACGTTGTGCTGACCGATTTTTTCGTTGTGCTGACTGGTTTCCCCCCTTTTTTATGATGTGCTGACCCTTGTTCTTTAAATGACGCTATTTCGAGGAGAACACCTAAAGGGGAGCCGTAATGGCCTCATCTTCGGCAGGCTGCTCCGATTTTTTTTCGTTGTGCTGACCGGTTTTTTTTTCTAGTTTTTTCTTTTTTCTTTCGTTGTGCCGACCGGTTCCCCCTTTTTTTTACGTTGTGCTGAATGGGTTTTTTTTATACGTTGTGCTTATCGTTTCTTTTTTACGTTGTGCTGATCGATTTTTTACGTTGTGCTGACCGGTTATTTTCCATTTTTTCCATTTTTTTTACGTTGTGCTGACCCTTGTTCTTTAAATGATGCTATCCAGAGGAGGATACCTAAAGGTGCCGTAATGGCCTCATCTTCGGCAGGCTCCTCCGATTTTTTTTTTACGTTGTGCTGACCCTTGTTCTTTAAATGACGCTATCCAGAGGAGGACACCTAAAGGCGAGCCGTATTGGCCTCATCTTCGGCAGGCTCCTCCGGTTTTTTTCTTTTTTTTTTTTACATTGTGCTTACCTTTGTTCTTTAAATGACGCTATCCAGAGGAGGACACCTAAAGGCGCCGCAATGGCCTCATCTTCGGCAGGCTCCACCGATTTTTTTTCTTTTTTTTTTCATTTTTTTTAGGGTGTGCTGACCCTTGTTCTTTAAATGACGCTATTTCGAGGAGAACACCTAAAGGGGAGCCGTAATGGCCTCATCTTCGGCAGGCTCCTCCGATTTTTTTTTTACATTGTGCTCACCCTTGTTCTTTAAAAGACGCAATGCAGAGGAGGACACCTAAAGACGAGCCGTAATGGCCTCATCTTCGGCAGGCTCCTCC
>NC_029773.3:39905794-39913081 GCF_000817695.3 Arachis duranensis | reverse complement strand
CTTTTTTTTTTACGTTGTGCTGACCCTTGTTCTTTAAAAGACGCTATCCAGAGGAGGACACCTAAAGGCGAGCCGTAATGGCCTCATCTTCGGCAGGCTCTTTCAATTTTTTTTCAGTTTTTTTCTTTTTTTTTTTTACGTTGTGCTGACCAGTTTTTTTCCATTTTTTTATGCTGACCCTTGTTCTTTAAATGACGCTATCCCGAGGAGGACACCTAAAGGGAAGCCGTAAAGGCCTCATCTTTGGCAGGCTCCTCCGATTTTTTTCCCTTTTTTTTTACGTTGTGCTAACTGGTTTTTTTTACGTTGTGCTGACTGGTTTTTTTATTATTTTTTTATTTTTTTTACGTTGTGCTGACCAGTTTTTTTCTTATTTTTATTTTACGTTATGCTAACCCTTGTTCTTTAAATGACGTTATCCAGAGGAGGACACCTAAAGGCGAGCTGTAATGGCCTCATCTTCGGCAGGCTCCTCCGATTTTTTTTCCAGTTTTTTTTGTGCTGCCGGTTTTTTTCCTTTTTTTTTACGTTCTGCTGACCGGTTTTTTTTTTTGCGATGTGCTGACCCTTGTTCTTTTAAGGACGCTATCCAGAGGAGAACACCTAAAGGAGCCGTAATGGCCTCATCTTTGGCAGGCTCCTCCGATTTTTTTTTTCACGTTGTGCTGACACTTGTTCTTTAAATGACGCTATCCAGAGGAGGACACCTAAAGGCGAGCCGTAACGGCCTCATCTTCGGCAGGCTCCTCCGATTTTTTTCCTTTTTTTTTACGTTGTGCTGACCTTTGTTCTTTAAATGACGCTAGCCAGAGGAGGACACCTAAAGGCGCCGTAATGGCCACATCTTCGGCAGGTTCCTCCGATTTTTTTTCGGTTTTTTTTTCAGTTTTTTTAGGGTGTGCTGACCCTTGTTCTTTAAATGACCCTATCACGAGGAGGACACCTAAAGGGAAGCCGTAATGGCCTCATCTTTGGCAGGCTACTCCTATTTTTTTCTGTTTTTTTTATACGTTCTGCTGACCCTTGTTCTTTAAATGACGCTATCTAGAGGAGGACACCTAGAGGCGCCGTAATGGCCTCATCTTCGGCAGGCTCCTCCAATTTTTTTTTACGTTTTGCTAACCAGTTTTTTTTCTTTTTTAATTTTTTATTTATTTATTTTTTTTACGTTGTGCTGACCAGTTTTTTTCCAATTTTTTTTAGGACACCTAAAGGGGAGCCGTAATGGCCTCATCTTCGGCAGGCTCATCCGATTTTTTTTTCCAGGTTTTTTTCTTTTTTTTTAACGTTGTGCTAACCCTTGTTCTTTAAATGACGCTATCCCGAGGAGGACACCTAAAGGGGAGCCGTAATGGCCTCATCTTCGGCAGGCTCCTCCGATTTTTTTCCATTTTTTTAACGTTGTGTTGACCCTTGTTCTTTAAATGACGCTATCCCGAGTAGGACACCTAAAGGGGAGCTGTAATGGCCTCATCTTCGGCAGGCTCCTCCGAATTTTTTATTTTTTTTCATTGTGCTGACCGATTTTTTTTCGTTGGGCTGACCGGGTTTTTTTTCCAGTTTTTTTTAGGTTGTGCTTACCCTTGTTATTTAAATGACGCTATGCAGAGGAGGACACCTAAAGGCGCCGTAATGGCCTCATCTTCGGCAGGCTGCTCCGATTTTTTTTCATTGTGCCGACCGGTTTTTTTTTTTCTAGTTTTTTCTTTTTTCTTTCGTTGTGCCGACCGGTTCCCCCTTTTTTTTACGTTGTGCTGACCGGGTTTTTTTTATACGTTGTGCTGATCATTTTTTTACGTTGTGCTGACCGGTTATTTTCCATTTTTTTTACGTTGTGCTGACCCTTGTTCTTTAAATGATGCTATCCAGAGGAGGACACCTAAAGGTGCCGTAATGGCCTCATCTTCGGCAGGCTCCTCCGATTTTTTTTTACGTTGTGCTGACCCTTGTTCTTTAAATGACGCTATCCAGAGGAGGACACCTAAAGGCGAGCCGTAATGGCCTCATCTTCGGTAGCCTCCTCCGGTTTTTCTTTTTTTTCTTTTTTTTTTACGTTGTGCTGACCTTTGTTCTTTAAATGACGCTATCCAGAGGAGGACACCTAAAGGCGCCGCAATGGCCTCATCTTCGGCAGGCTCCACCGAATTTTTTTCCTTTTTTTTTAGGGTGTGCTGACCCTTGTTTTTTAAATGACGCTATCCCGAGGAGGACACCTAAAAGGGAGCCGTAATGGCCTCATCTTCAGTAGGCTCCTCTAAGTTTTTTTTCCAGTTTTTTTTTTACATTGTGCTGACCCTTGTTATTTAAATGACGCTATCCCGAGGAGGACACCTAAAGGGGAGCCGTAATGGCCTCATCCTCGGCAGGCTCCTCCGATTTTTTTTCTGTTTTTTTTTTACGTTGTGCTGACCCTTGTTCTTTAAAAGATGCTATCCAGAAGAGGACACCTAAAGGCGAGCCGTAATGGCCTCAACTTCGGCAGGCTCTTTCAATTTTTATTCAGTTTTTTTCTTTTTTTTTTTACGTTGTGCTGACCAGTTTTTTTCCATTTTTTTATGCTGACCCTTGTTCTTTAAATGACGCTATCCCGAGGAGGACACCTAAAGGGGAGCCGTAATGGCCTCATCTTCGGCAGGCTCCTCCGATTTTTTACGTTGTGCTAACTGGTTTTTTTTACGTTGTGCTGACTGGTTTTTTTATTTTTTTTATTTTTTTACGTTGTGCTGACCAGTATTTTTCTTTTTTTTTTACGTTGTGCTAACCCTTGTTCTTTAAATGACGTTATCCAGAGGAGGACACCTAAAGGCGAGCCGTAATGGCCTCATCTTCGGTAGGCTCCTCCAATTTTTTTTCCAGTTTTTTTTTTTGTGCTGCCGGTTTTTTTCCTCTTTTTTTTTACATTGTGCTGACCGATTTTTTATTTTTTTTGTGATCTGCTGACCCTTGTTCTTTTAATGATGCTATCCAGAGGAGGACACCTAAAGGCGCCGTAATGGCCTCATCTTGATTTTTTTTTTCACGTTGTGCTGACACTTGTTCTTTAAATGACGCTATCCAGAGGAGGACACCTAAAGGCGAGCCGTAACGGCCTCATCTTCGGCAGGCTCCTCCGGTTTTTTTTTCTTTTTTTTTTTACGTTGTGCTGACCCTTGTTCTTTAAATGACGCTGTCCAGAGGAGGACACCTAAAGGCGCCGTAATGGCCACATCTTCGGCAGGTTCCTCCGATTTTTTTTCGATTTTTTTTTCGTTTTTTTAGGGTGTGCTGATCCTTGTTCTTTAAATGACGCTATCACGAGGAGGACATCTAAAGGGAAGCCGTAATGGCCTCATCTTCGGCAGGCTCCTCCGATTTTTTTTCTGTTTTTTTTATACGTTCTGCTGACCCTTGTTCTTTAAATGACGCTATCTAGAGGAGGACACCTAAAGGCGCGTTAATGGCCTCATCTTTGGCAGGCTCCTCCAATTTATTTTTTACGTTTTGCTGACCGGTTTTTTTCCTTTTTTAATTTTTTATTTATTTATTTTTTTTACGTTGTGCTGACCGGTTTTTTTCCAATTTTTTTTAGGACACTTAAGGGGAGCCGTAATGGCCTCATCTTCGGTAGGCTCCTCCGATTTTTTTTCCAGTTTTTTTTCTTTTTTTAACGTTGTGCTAACCCTTGTTCTTTAAATGACGCTATCCCGAGGAGGACACCTAAAGGGGAGCCGTAATGGCCTCATCTTCGGCAGGCTCCTCCGATTTTTTCCATTTTTTTTAACGTTGTGTTGACCCTTGTTCTTTAAATGACGGTATCCCAAGGAGGACACCTAAAGGGGAGCTGTAATGGCCTCATCTTTGGCAGGCTCCTCCGATTTTTTTTTCATTGTGCTGACCGATTTTTTTTTTACGTTGTGCTGACCGGTTTTTTTCCTTTTTTCCCTTTTTTATGTGCTGACCGTTTTTTTTCGTTGGGCTGACTGGTTTTTTTTTCCAGTTTGTTTTAGGTTGTGCTGACCCTTGTTATTTAAATGACGCTATGCAGAGGAGGACACCTAAAGGCGCCGTAATGGCCTCATCTTCGGTAGGCTCCTCCGATTTTTTTTACGTTGTGCTAACTGGTTTTTATTCCTTTTTTATTTTTTATTTTTTATTTTTTCTACGTTGTGCTGACCGGTTTTTTTCTAGTTTTTTTTTGGAGGACACCTAAAGGAGAGCCGTAATGGCCTTATCTTCGACGGGCTTCTCCGATTTTTTTTCCAGTTTTTTTAAGATTTTTTTAACGTTGTGCTGACCCTTGTCCTTTAAATGACGCTATCCCGAGGAGGACACCTAAAGGGGAGCCGTAATGGCCTCATCTTCGGCAGGCTCCTGCGATTTTTTTCCATTTTTTTTATGTTGTGCTGACCGGTTTTTTTCCTTTTTTTATTTTTTTATTTTTTTTACGTTGTGCTGACCGGTTTTTTTCCATTTTTTTTGGAGGACACCAAAAGGGGAGCCGTAATGGCCTCATCTTCAGCAGGCTCCTCCGATTTTTTTTCCATTTTTTTATGTTGTGCTGACCTGTTTTTTTTCCATTTTTTTTACGTTGTGCTGACTTCTTTTTTTCATTGTGCTGACCGGTTTTTTTTTTACGTTGTGCTGACCGATTTTTTTCCTTTTTTCCCTTTTTTATGTGCTGACCGTTTTTTTTCGTTGGGTTTACCTATTTTTTTTCCAGTTTTTTTTAGGTTGTGCTGACCCTTGTTATTTAAATGACGCTATGCAGAGGAGGACACCTAAAGGCGCCGTAATGGCCTCATCTTCGACAGGCTCCTCCGATTTTTTTTACGTTGTGCTGACTGGTTTTTTTCCTTTTTTATTTTTTATTTTTTTATTTTTTTTACGTTGTGCTGACCGGTTTTTTTCTTGTTTTTTTTTGGAGGACACCTAAAGAAGAGCCGTAATGGCCTTATCTTCGACAGGCTTCTCCGATTTTTTTTCCAGTTTTTTTTAAGATTTTTTTTAACGTTGTGCTGACCCTTGTCCTTTAAATGACGCTATCCCGAGGAGGACACCTAAAGGGGAGCCGTAATGGCCTCATCTTCGGCAGGCTCCTGCAATTTTTTCCCCTTTTTTATGTTGTGCTGACCGGTTTTTTTCCTTTTTTATTTTTTATTTTTTTACGTTGTGCTGACCGGTTTTTTTCCATTTTTTTTGGAGGACACCAAAAGGGGAGCCGTAATGGCCTCATCTTCGGCAGGCTCCTCCGATTTTTTTTCCAGTTTTTTTTTATGTTGTGCTGATCTGTTTTTTTCCCTTTTTTTTTACGTTGTGCTGACTTTTTTTTTGTTGTGCTGACCGGTTTCCCCCCTTTTTTATGATGTGCTGACCCTTGTTCTTTAAATGACGCTATTTCGAGGAGGACACCTAAAGGGGAGCCGTAATGGCCTCATCTTCGACAGGCTGCTCCGATTTTTTTTTCGTTGTGCTGACCGGTTCTTTTCTAGTTTTTTTTTCTAGTTTTTTCTTTTTTCTTTCATTGTGCCGACCGGTTCCCCCCTTTTTTTACGTTGTGCTGACCGGGTTTTTTTTTTATACGTTGTGCTGATCGTTTGTGGTTGGTTGTTTTCCATTTTTCCCATTTTTTTTACGTTGTGCTGACCTTTGTTCTTTAAATCTATCCAGAGGAGGTCACCTAAAGGTGCCGTAATGGCCTCATCTTAGGCAGGCTCCTCCGATTTTTTTTTAGTTGTGCTGACCGGTTTCCCCCTTTTTTTTTTACGTTTTGCTGACCGGTTTTCCCCTTTTTTTTACGTTGTGCTGACCGGTTTTTTCACTTTTCTACGTTGTGCTGACCATTTTTTTTTACGTTGTGCTAACCGGTTCCCCCTTTTTTTACGTTGTGCTGACCAGTTTTTTCCCTTTGTTTTTTTAGATGGTACTGACCGATTTTTTTTGTACTGACCGGTTCCCCCTTTTTTTACGACGTGCTGACCGATTCCCCCTTTTTTATTTTATATTTTTTATTTTTTTACGTTGTGCTGACCGGTTTTTCCCCTTTTTTTACGTTGTATTGACCGATTTTTTTTACGTTGTGTTGACCGGTTTTTTCCCTTTTTTAACATTGTGCAGATCGGTTTTTTTTACGTTGGGCTGACCGGCTTATTTTCGCTTTTTTTCGTTGTGCTGACCGGTTTTTTTTTTTTACATTGTGCTGACCTGATTTTTCCCCTTTTTTTATGTTGTGCTGACCGTTTTTTTGTTTTTTTTTGTTTTTTGTTTTTTTTTTCGTTGTGCTGACCGGTTTCCCCCCTTTTTTTTACGTTGTGTTGACCCTTGTTCCTTAAATGACGCTATCCCGAGGAGGATACCTAAAGGGGAGCCGTAATGGCCTCATCTTTGGCAGGCTCCTCCGAATTTTTTTCGTTGTGCTGACCAATTTTTTTTCTAGTTTTTTTTCGTTGTGCTGACCAGTTTCCCCCCTTTTTTTTTACGTTGTGCTAACCATTTTTTTTACGTTGTGCTGATCGTTTTTTTTTTACGTTGTGCTGATCTTTTTTTACGTTGTGCTGACTGGTTTCTTTCCATTTTTTTTCCAATTTTTTACGTTGTGCTGACCCTTGTTCTTTAAATGACGCTATCCAGAGGATGACACCTAAAGGCGCCGTAATGGCCTCATCTTCGGCAGGCTCCTCCGATTTTTTTTCCAGTTTTTTCAGTTTTTTTAGGGTGTGCTGACCCTTGTTCTCTAAATGACGCTATCCCGAGGAGGACACCTAAAGGGGAGCCGTAATGGCTTCATCTTCGGCAGGCTCCTCCGATTTTTTTCTATTTTTTTATACGTTGTGCTGACCCTTGTTCTTTAAATGACGCTACCCAGAGGAGGACACCTAAATGCGCTGTAATGGCCTCATCTTCGGCAGGCTCCTCCGATTTTTTTACGTTGTGCTGACCGGTTTTTCTTCCTTTTTTTATTTTTTATTTTTTAATTTTTTTACGTTGTGCTGTCCAGTTTTTTTCCAATTTTTTTTGGGACACCTAAAGGGGAGCCGTAATGGCCTCATCTTCGGCAGGCTCCTCCGATTTTTTTTTTCCAGTTTTTTTTCCAGTTTTTTTCTTTTTTTTTTAATGTTGTGCCAACCCTTGTTCTTTAAATGACGCTATCCCAAGGAGGACACCTAAAGGGGAGCCGTAATGGCCTCATCTTCGGCAGGCTCCTCCGATTTTTTTTTTACATTGTGCTCACCCTTGTTCTTTAAAAGACGCAATGCAGAGGAGGACACCTAAAGACGAGCCGTAATGGCCTCATCTTCGGCAGGCTCCTCC
>NC_029773.3:39893270-39905211 GCF_000817695.3 Arachis duranensis | reverse complement strand
GTAATGGCCTCATCTTCGGCAGGCTCCTCCGATTTTTTTTACGTTGTGCTGATCGGTTTTTTTTCCTTTTTTTATTTTTTATTTTTTTAATTTTTTTACGTTGTGCTGTCCAGTTTTTTTCCAATTTTTTTTGGGACACCTAAAGGGGAGCCGTAATGGCCTCATCTTCGGCAGGCTCCTCCGACTTTTTTTCCTTTTTTTTACGTTGTGCTAACTGGTTTTTTTTTACGTTGTGCTGACTGGTTTTTTGATTACTTTTTTATTTTTTTTTTTACGTTGTGCTGATCAGTTTTTTTCTTATTTTTTTTACGTTGTGCTAACCCTTGTTCTTTAAATGACGTTATCCAGAGGAGGACACCTAAACGCGAGCCGTAATGGCCTCATCTTCGGCAGGCTCCTCCGATTTTTTTTCCTTTTTTTTACGTTGTGCTAACTGGTTTTTTTTACGTTGTGCTGACTGGTTTTTTTTATTACTTTTTTATTTTTTTTTTACGTTGTGCTGATGAGTTATTTTCTTATTTTTTTTTACGTTGTGCTAACCCTTGTTCTTTAAATGACGTTATCCAGAGGAGGACACCTAAACGAGAGCCGTAATGGCCTCATCTTCGGCAGGCTCCTCCGATTTTTTTTACGTTGTGCTGATCGGTTTTTTTTCCTTTTTTTATTTTTTATTTTTTTAATTTTTTTACGTTGTGCTGTCCAGTTTTTTTCCAATTTTTTTTGGGACACCTAAAGGGGAGCCGTAATGGCCTCATCTTCGGCAGGCTCCTCCGATTTTTTTTTCCAGTTTTTTTCTTTTTCTTTTTTAATGTTGTGCCAACCCTTGTTCTTTAAATGACGCTATCACAAGGAGGACACCTAAAGGGTAGCCGTAATGGCCTCATCTTCGGCAGGCTCCTCCGATTTTTTTTCAGTTTTTTTTCTTTTTTTTTACGTTGTGCTGACCAGTTTTTTTTTTTTGTGCTGACCCTTGTTCTTTATAAGACGCTATCCCGAGGAGGACACCTAAAGGGGAGCCATAATGGTCTCATCTTCGGCAGGCTCCTCCGATTTTTTTTCTATTTTTTTATACGTTGTGCTAACCCTTGTTCTTTAAATGACGTTATCCAGAGGAGGACACCTAAACGAGAGCCGTAATGGCCTCATCTTCGGCAGGCTCCTCCGATTTTTTTTCTATTTTTTTATACGTTGTGCTAACCCTTGTTCTTTAAATGACGTTATCCAGAGGAGGACACCTAAACGAGAGCCGTAATGGCCTCATCTTCGGCAGGCTCCTCCGATTTTTTTTCCAGTTTTTTTTTGTGCTGCCTGTTTTTTTCCTCTTTTTTTTTACATTGTGCTGACCGATTTTTTATTTTTTTTGTGATCTGCTGACCCTTGTTCTTTTAATGATGCTATCCAGAGGAGGACACCTAAAGGCGCCGTAATGGCCTCATCTTTGGCAGGCTCCTCCTTTTTCTTTTTTAATGTTGTGCCAACCCTTGTTCTTTAAATGACGCTATCACAAGGAGGACACCTAAAGGGTAGCCGTAATGGCCTCATCTTCGGCAGGCTCCTCCGATTTTTTTTCAGTTTTTTTTCTTTTTTTTTACGTTGTGCTGACCAGTTTTTTTTTTTTGTGCTGACCCTTGTTCTTTATAAGACGCTATCCCGAGGAGGACACCTAAAGGGGAGCCATAATGGTCTCATCTTCGGCAGGCTCCTCCGATTTTTTTTCCTTTTTTTTACGTTGTGCTAACTGGTTTTTTTTACGTTGTGCTGACTGGTTTTTTTTATTACTTTTTTATTTTTTTTTTACGTTGTGCTGATGAGTTATTTTCTTATTTTTTTTTACGTTGTGCTAACCCTTGTTCTTTAAATGACGTTATCCAGAGGAGGACACCTAAACGAGAGCCGTAATGGCCTCATCTTCGGCAGGCTCCTCCGATTTTTTTTCCAGTTTTTTTTTGTGCTGCCTGTTTTTTTCCTCTTTTTTTTTACATTGTGCTGACCGATTTTTTATTTTTTTTGTGATCTGCTGACCCTTGTTCTTTTAATGATGCTATCCAGAGGAGGACACCTAAAGGCGCCGTAATGGCCTCATCTTTGGCAGGCTCCTCCAATTTTTTTTTTCACGTGGTGCTGACCCTTGTTCTTTAAATGACGCTATCCAGAGGAGGACACCTAAAGGCGAGCCGTAACGGCCTCATCTTCGGCAGGCTCCTCCAGTTTTTTTCCTTTTTTTACGTTGTGCTAAACCTTGTTCTTTAAATGACGCTATCCAGAGGAGGACACCTAAAGGCACCGTAATGGCCTCATCTTCGGCAGGTTCCTCCGATTTTTTTTCGGTTTTTTTTCAGTTTTTTTAGGTTGTGCTGACCCTTGTTCATTAAATGACGCTATCACGAGGAGGACACCTAAAGGGAAGCCGTAATGGCCTCATTATCGGCAGGCTCCTCCGATTTTTTTCTATTTTTTTTATACATTTTGCTGACCCTTGTTCTTTAAATGACGCTATCTAGAGGAGGACACCTAAAGCCACCGTAATGGCCTCATCTTCGGCAGGCTCCTCCAATTTTTTTTTTACGTTTTGCTGACCGGTTTTTTTCCTTTTTTTATTTTTTATTTTTTTATTTTTTTTACGTTGTGCTGACCGGTTTTTTTTCCAGTTTTTTTTAGGATACCTAAAGGGGAGCCGTAATGTCCTCATCTTCGGCAGGCTCCTCCGATTTTTTTTTCCAGTTTTTTTTCTTTTTTTAACGTTGTGCTAATCCTTGTTCTTTAAATGACGCTATCCCGAGGACGACACCTAAAGGGGAGCCGTAATGGCCTCATCTTCGGCAGGCTCCTCCGATTTTTTTTCCATTTTTTTTAACGTTGTGTTGACCCTTGTTCTTTAAATGACGCTATCCCGAGGAGGACACCTAAAGGGGAGCCGTAATGGCCTCATCTTCCGCAGGCTCCTCCGATTTTTTTTATTTTTTTTTCATTGTGCTGACCGGTTTTTTTTTACGTTGTGCTGACCGATTTTTTTCACTTTTTTTCCTTTTTTATGTGCTGACCGTTTTTTTTCGTTGGGCTGACCGGTTTTTTTTCCAGTTTTTTTTTAGATTGTGTTGACCCTTGTTATTTAAATGACCCTATGCAGAGGAGGACACCTAAAGGCGCCGTAATGGCCTCATCTTCGGCAGGCTCCTCCGATTTTTTTTCCAGTTTTTTTTGTGCTGCCGGTTTTTTCCTCTTTTTTTTTACGTTGTGCTGACCGATTTTTTTTTTGGCGATGTGCTGACCCTTGTTCTTTTAATGACGCTATCCAGAGGAGGACACCTAAAGGCGCCGTAATGGCCTCATCTTTGGCAAGCTCCTCCGATTTTTTTTCACGTGGTGCTGACCCTTGTTCTTTAAATGACGCTATCCGGAAGAGGACACCTAAAGCTGAGCCGTAACGGCCTCATCTTCGGCAGGCTCCTCCGGTTTTTTCCTTTTTTTTACGTTGTGCTGACTCTTGTTCTTTAAATGACGCTATCTAGAGGAGGACACCTAAAGGCGCCATAATGGCCTCATCTTCGGCAGGTTCCTCTGATTTTTTTTGGTTTTTTTTTTCAGTTTTTTTAGGGTGTGCTGACCCTTGTTCTTTAAATGATGCTATCACGAGGAGGACACCTAAAGGGAAGCCGTAATGGCCTCATCTTCGGCAGGCTCCTCCGATTTTTTTTCTATTTTTTTATACGTTGTGCTAACCCTTGTTCTTTAAATGATGCTATCTAGAGAAGGACACCTAAAGGCGCCGTAATGGCCTCATCTTCGGGAGGCTCCTCCAATTTTTTTTTATGTTTTACTGATCGGTTTTTTTTCCTTTTTTTATTTTTTATTTTTTTATTTTTTTTACGTTGTGCTGACCAGTTTTTTTCCAGTTTTTTTTAGGACACCTAAAGGGGAGTCGTAATGGCCTCATCTTCGGCAGGCTCCTCCGATTTTTTTCCAGTTTTTTTCTTTTTTTAACGTTGTGCTAACCCTTGTTCTTTAAATGACGCTATCCCGATGAGGACACCTAAAGGGGAGCCGTAATGGCCTCATCTTCGACAGGCTCCTCTGCTTTTTTTTTTCCATTTTTTTAACGTTGTGTTGACCCTTGTTCTTTAAATGACGCTATCCCGAGGAGGACACCTAAAGGGGAGCCGTAATGGCATCATCTTCGGCAGGCTCCTCCGATTTTTTTTCATTGTGCTGACCGGTTTTTTTTTTACGTTGTGCTGACCGTTTTTTCCCTTTTTTTCCTTTTTTAAGTGCTGACCGTTTTTTTTCGTTGGGTTGACCGGTTTTTTTTCCAGTTTTTTTTAGGTTGTGCTGACCCTTGTTATTTAAATGACCCTATGCAGAGGAGGACACCTAAAGGCGCCGTAATGGCCTCATCTTCGGCAGGCTCCTCTGATTTTTTTTAGGTTGTGCTGACTGGTTTTTATTCCTGTTTTTATTTTTTATTTTTTTTATTTTTTTTACATTGTGCTGACCGGTTTTTTTCTAGTTTTTTTTAGGACACCTAAAGGAGAGCCGTAATGGCCTCATCTTCGACAGGCTTCTCCGATTTTTTTTCCAGTTTTTCTTAAGATTTTTTTTAACGTTGTGTTGACCCTTGTCCTTTAAATGACGCTATTGATGATTGGATTTTTGATGGTATAGAATTTTACAAATGAATTCTCGTTGCATGTATAGTTTTTAAACCAACAATAATCCTTTCATATAAAAGATTGTTTGTCACAAGTAACAAACCCCTAATTTTATAAACCGAAGTATTCAAACCTCGGGTCATTTTCCCTAGGAATTACAATAAAGTGTCTTGTTATTGGTTATGAGTTATTTTGGGGTTTTGGATAAGAAGCATGAAAAGTAAATGACAATGAAAATAAACTAACAACTATAAGAGGCTCTTGGCAAGGTATGAAAACTAGAAGCCCTATCCTAGTTATCCTTCTCAATTGTGATGAGAATTGTTCATTGCTACCACTTAGTTAACCCTTACTAAATAAAGGAAAGTCAAGTGGATGAATTGACTTGAGCCACAAGTCCTAGCCAACTCCCAAGGAAAGACTAGCTTTAGTGCACTCCAAACTAATTAGCAATCTCTCCAATTATCAATCAACAAAGGAATTAGACAACTCAAGTGTCACTAATTACTCTACCTAGGCCAAGAGGAACAAAATCTAACTAATAGCTATAAGAGACATTTCATCAAACACATAGAGTGCAATACAAGTAAACACATGAATTTGAAAGAATTAAAGAGAGATCTAACTACAAAGGAAAGAGATCAATAGAAAAGCAAAGAAGAACAATTATTATGAATTACCTCTTATTGAATTGAAAGAAAATGGAAGGAACAATAGTAGATCTACAACAAAATGCAAGAACAACATAAAGGAAATTACAATAAAAGAATGGAAGAAGAATGAATGTAACAACAAGGAATTGAGAAGATAGAAGTAGAAGAAGATGAATTAAAATCTAGATCTAATAACTAAACCTAATCCTAATCCTAATCCTAGAGAGAAGTGAGAGCTTCTCTCTCTAGAAACTACTTCTAAAACTAAACTATGACTAATGGTCAAAAGTATGTGAAGTATCTTCATTCCCCCTTCAATTCTTGGCTTAAATAGCATCATAAATGAATTGGATTAGGCCCACAACGCTTTAGAATTCGCTGGCCACGTTTTGCTTTAAGTGAACCAGGTGGCAGCAACGGTGCGTGCGCGTACTATGCGCGTGCATGCCACCATACGTGTAGCAACTATGGCAAATCTTATATCATTTTGAAGCCCCGGATGTTAGCTTTCTAACCCAACTAGAACCGCATCATTTGGACCTCTGTAGCTCAAGTTATGTTCGTTTAAGTGCGAAGAGGTCGGCTTGACAGCTTTCCGGTTCTTTCATTTCTTCATGAGTTCTCCAACTTTTCATGCTTTCTTTCTTCATTCCCTTGATCCAATCTTTGCCTCCTAAACCTTAAATCACTTAACAAACATATCAAGGCATCTAATGGAATCAAGGAGAATTAGATCTAGCTATTTTAAGTCCTAAAAAGCATGTTTTCACTCTTAAGCACAATTAAGGGAGAAGTTATAAAACCATGCTATTTCATTGAATAAATGTGGGTAAAAGGTTATAAAATCCCCTAAATTAAGCACAAGATAAACCCTACAAATGGAGTTTATCAGCTATCCCAAGGAGGACACCTAAAGGGGAGCCGTAATGGCCTCATCTTCGGCAGGCTCCTCCGATTTTTTTCCATTTTGTTATGTTGAGTTGACCGGTTTTTTTTCCTTTTTTCCTTTTTTTATTTATTTTTTATTTTTTTTACGTTGTGCTGACCGGTTTTTTTCCATTTTTTTTGGAGGACACCAAAAGGGGAGCCGTAATGGCCTCATCTTCGGCAGGCTCCTCCGATTTTTTTTTCCAGTTTTTTTTTTATGTTGTGCTGACCTGTTTTTTTTCCCTTTTTTTTTACGTTGTGCTGACCTTTTTTTTTCGTTGTGCTGACCGGTTTCCCCCTTTTTTTTATGATGTGCTGACCCTTGTTCTTTAAATGACGCTATTTCGAGGAGGACACCTAAAGGGGGCCGTAATGTCCTCATCTTCGGCAAGCTGCTCAGTTTTTTTTTCGTTGTGCTGACCGGTTTTTTTCTAGTTTTTTTTCTAGTTTTTTCTTTTTTCTTTCGTTGTGCTGACCGGTTCCCCTCTTTTTTTTACGTTGTGCTGACCGGGTTTTTTTTATACGTTGTTCTGATCGTTTCGTTCTTACGTTGTGCTGATCGTTTTTTTACGTTGTGCTGACCGGTTGTTTTCCATTTTTTCCATTTTTTTTACGTTGTGCTGACCCTTGTTCTTTAAATGACGCTATCTAGAGGAGGACACCTAAAGGCGCCGTAATAGCCTCATCTTCGGCAGGCTCCTCCAATTTTTTTTTAGTCGTGCTGACCGGTTTGCCCCCTTTTTTTTTACATTTTTCTGACCGGTTTCTCCTTTTTTTTACGTTGTGCTGACCGGTTTTTTTCACTTTTCTACGTTGTACTGACCGTTTTTTTTTACGTTGTGCTAACCTGTCCCCCCTTTTTTTTACGTTGTGCTGACCAGTTTTTTCCCTTTGTTTTTTTTAGGTTGTGCTGACCGATTTTTTTGTACTGACCGGTTCCCCCCCTTTTTTTACGTTGTGCTGACTGATTCTCCCTTTTTTATTTTATATTTTTTATTTTTTTGCGTTGTGCTGACCGGTTTTTTCCCTTTTTTTACATTGTGTTGACCGGTTTTTCCCTTTTTTAACGTTGTGCAGACCGGTTTTTTTACGTTGGGCTGACCGGTTTAATTTCCCTTTTTTCGTTGTGCTGACCGGTTTTTTTTTGCATTGTGCTGACCTGATTTTTCCCCTTTTTTTACGTTGTGCTGACCGTTTTTTTTTGTTTTTTTGTTTTTTTTTTCGTTGTGCTGACCGGTTTTTCGCCCCTTTTTTTACGTTGTGTTGACCCTTGTTCTTTAAATGACGCTATCCCGAGGAGGACACCTAAAGGGGAGTCGTAATGGCCTCATCTTTGGCAGGCTCCTCTGATTTTTTTCGTTGTGCTGACCGATTTTTTTCTAGTTTTTTTTCTAGTTTTTTTTTCGCTGTGTTGACCGGTGTCCCCCCTTTTTTTACGTTGTGCTAACCATTTTTTTACGTTGTGCTGTTCATTTTTTTACGTTGTGCTGATCTTTTTTTTACGTTGTGCTGACTGGTTTTTTTTTTCCATTTTTTTCCATTTTTTTACGTTGTGCTGACCCTTGTTCTTTAAATGACGTTATCCAGAGGAGGACACCTAAAGGTGCCGTAATGGCCTCATCTTTAGCAGGCTCCTCCGATTTTTTTTTCCGATTTTTTTCAATTTTTTTAGGGTATGCTGACCCTTGTTCTTTAAATGACGCTATCTCGAGGAGGACACCTAAAGGGGAGCCGTAATGGCTTCATCATCGGCAGGCTCCTCCGATTTTTTTCTATTTTTTTATGCGTTGTACTGACCCTTGTTCTTTAAATGACGCTACCCAGAGGAGGACACTTAAATGCGCTGTAATGGCGTCATCTTTGGCAGGCTCCTCCGATTTTTTTTACGTTGTGCTGACCGGTTTTTTTTCCTTTTTTTATTTTTTATTTTTTTTATTTTTTTTATGTTGTGCTGTACGATTTTTTTCCAGTTTTTTTAGGACACCTAAAGGGAAGCCGTAATGGCCTCATCTTCGGCAGGCTCCTCCGATTTTTTTTTCCAGTTTTTTTCCAGTTTTTTTCTTTTTTTTTTAACGTTGTGCCAACCCTTATTCTTTAAATGACGCTATCCCGAGGAGGACACCTAAAGGGGAGCCGTAATGGCCTCATCTTCGGCAGGCTCCTCCGATTTTTTTTCCGTTTTTTTAACGTTGTGTTGACCCTTGTTCTTTAAATGACGCTATCCCGAGGAGGACACCTAAAGGGGAGCTGTAATGGCCTCATCTTCGGCAGGCTCCTCCGATTTTTTTTTCATTTTTTTCGTTGTGCTGGCCGTTTTTTTTTTACGTTGTGCTGACCGGTTTTTTCCCCTTTTTTTCCCTTTTTTATCTGCTGACTCTTTTTTTTTCGTTGCACTGACCGGTTTTTTTCCAGATTTTTTTAGGTTGTGCTGACCCTTGTTATTTAAATGACGCTATGCAGAGGAGGACACTTAAAGGCGCCGTAATGGCCTCATCTTTGGCAGGCTCCTTCGATATTTTTTTTTACGTTGTGCTGACCGGTTTTTTTCCTTTTTTTATTTTTTATTTTTTTATTTTTTTTACATTGTGCTGACCGGTTTTTTTCTAGTTTTTTTTTTTGGAGGACACCTAAAAGGGAGCCGTAATGGCCTCATCATCGACAGGCTCCTCCGATTTTTTTCCTGTTTTTTTTTAGATTTTTTTAACGTTGTGCTGACTCTTGTTCTTTAAATGATGCTATCCCAAAGAGGACACCTAAAGGGGAGCCGTAATGGCCTCATCTTCTGCAAGCTCCTCCGATTTTTTTTCCATTTTTTTACGTTGTGCTGATCGATTTTTCTTCCTTTTTATTTTTTATTTTTTTATTTTTTTTACGTTGTGCTGACCGGTTTTTTTCCATTTTTTTTACGTTGTGTTGACCAGTTTTTTTCCCTTTTTTTTTACGTTGTGCTGACCCTTGTTCTTTAAATGACGCTATCCCGAGGAGGACACCTAAAGGGGAGCCGTAATGGCCTCATCTTTGGCAGGCTCCTCCGATTTTTTTTCGTTGTGCTGACCGGTTTTTTTCTAGTGTTTTTTTTCTAGTGTTTTTTTCCGTTGTGCTGACCAGTTTCCCCCCTTTTTTTACGTTGTGCTAACCATTTTTTTTTACGTTGTGCTGATCGTTTCTTTTACGTTGTGCTGATCTTTTTTTTAC
The DNA here is from genome assembly GCF_000817695.3 of Arachis duranensis. NCBI lineage: Eukaryota > Viridiplantae > Streptophyta > Magnoliopsida > Fabales > Fabaceae > Arachis > Arachis duranensis. The sequence goes on along the minus strand of NC_029773.3, from coordinate 39,895,790 downwards.
ATTGTGCTGACTAGTTTTTTTTCCATTTTTTTCCATTTTTTTACGTTGTGCTGACCCTTGTTCTTTAAATGACGGTATCTAGAGGAGGACACCTAAATGCGCCGTAATGGATTCATCTTCGGCAGGCTCCTCCGATTTGTTTTTTTCCGGTTTCTTTCAGTTCTTTTAGGGTGTGCTGACCCTTGTTCTTTAAATGACGCTATCCCGAGGGGGACACCTAAAGGGGAGCCGTAATGGCTTCATCTTCGGCAGGCTCCTCCGATTTTTTCTATTTTTTTTATACGTTGTGCTGACCCTTGTTCTTTAAATGACGCTACCCAGAGGAGGACACCTAAAGGCGTCGTAATGGCCTCATCTTCGGCAGGCTCCTCCGATTTTTTTTACGTTGTGCTGATCGATTTTTTTTCCTTTTTTCCTTTTTTATTTTTTTATTTTTTTTACGTTATGCTGTCCGGTTCTTTTCCAATTTTTTTTAGGACACCTAAACGGGAGCCGTAATGGCCTCATCTTCGGCAGGCTCCTCCGATTTTTTTTCCAGTTTTTTCCCAGTTTTTTTTCTTTTTTTTTTAACGTTGTGCTAACCCTTGTTCTTTAAATGACGCTATCCCGAGGAGGACACCTAAAGGGGAGCCATAATGGCCTCATCTTTGGCAGGCTCCTCCGATATTTTTTAACGTTGTGTTGATCCTTGTTCTTTAAATGACGCTATCCCGAGGAGGACACCTAAAAGGGAGCCGTAATGGCCTCATCTTCGGCAGGCTCCTCCGATTTTTTTTCATTTTTTTCGTTGCGGTGACCGGTTTTTTTTTTTACGTTGTGCTGACCGGTTTTTTTCCCCCACACCATTCGAATTTGCTCTTCTCTTATCTCTCTCTTCTTTCCTTTCTTTTGCTTGAGGACAAGCAAACCTCTAAGTTTGGTGTGCTTTTCCGTGATCACTAAGCCAAGATTCATCAAGATCATGGCTCCTAAGGGAAAACAAACCAATTTAAGAGGAAAGAAAGAGAATAATCCAAAGAATCTTTGGAATCAAGAGAAGTTCTTAACCAAAGAACATGAAGACCATTATCACAAAATAATGGGTCTGAGGTCAGTGATCCCGGAAGTTAAATTTGATCTGAAAGAAGATGAATATCCGGGGATCCAAGAGCAAATTCGAAACAGAGGATGGGAAGTTCTAACCAATCCTGAGATAAAGGTTGGAAGAAATATGGTTCAGGAATTCTACTCAAATCTGTGGCTGACAGATAAGCAGAGAATGACTGGAACTGCCTACCATACCTACAGAACCATGGTCAGAGGGAAAGTTATCTACTTCCATCTAGACAAAATAAGAGAAATCTTCAAATTACCTCAACTGCAAGATGATCCTGAATCCTTTAATAAGAGAATGGTGAGAGCAGATAAAGGGTTGGATCAAGTTCTAGAGGACATATGCCTCCCTGAAACTAAGTGGATAACCAATTCAAAAGGTGTCCCAAACCAACTCAAGAGGGGAGACCTCAAACCAATTGCAAGAGGCTGGCTAGACTTTATTAGGCGTTCCATATTGCCCACTTCCCGAATCTTCTTCAAAAACTCAAATTTTTCTCAAATTCTTTCCATATCTTCTCAAATCTCCTTCCAAATTTCTCTTTTTTTCGAAAATTTCCCTCCCCACCTTATAAATACACGTTTGGCTCCCTCTTTCCACCACACCATTCGAACTTCCTCTTCCTCTCTCTCTCTTCTTTCCTTTCTTTTGCTTGAGGACAAGCAAACCTCTAAGTTTGGTGTGCTTTTCCGTGATCACTAAGCCAAGATTCATCAAGATCATGGCTCCTAAGGGAAAACAAACCAATTTAAGAGGAAAGAAAGAGAATAATCCAAAGAATCTTTGGAATCAAGAGAAGTTCTTAACCAAAGAACATGAAGACCATTATCACAAAATAATGGGTCTGAGGTCAGTGATCCCGGAAGTCAAATTCGATCTAAAAGAAGATGAATATCCGGGGATCTTGAAACTAGTTGAATTAGTTTGATGTGGTGACAATACTTTTTGTTTTCTGAATGAATGCTTGAATATTGCATATGTCTTTTGAATTTGTTGTTTTGAGAATGTTAAAATTGTTGGCTCTTGAAAGAATGAGGGAAAAAGAGAACTATTATTGAGGATCTGAAAAATCATCAAATTGATTCTTGAAGCAAGAAAAAGCAGTGATTCAAAAAAAATGAAAAAAAAGAGAAGAAATAGAAGAAAAAGAAAGAAATAAAGTTGTGATCCAAGGTAAAAAGAGTGTGCTTAAGAACCCTGGACACCTCTAATTGGGGACTCTAGCAAAGCTGGGTCATAATCTGAAAAGGTTCACCCAAGTAAGTGTCTGTGGCATGTATGTATCCGGTGGTAATACTGGAAGACAGAGTGCTTTGGGCCACAGCCAAGACTCATACACTAGCTATGTTCAAGAATCATCATACTTAACTAGGAGAATCAATAACACTATCTGAGTTACTATAGATGCCAATCATTCTGAACTTCAA
>NC_029773.3:39892293-39892612 GCF_000817695.3 Arachis duranensis | reverse complement strand
TTTACGTCATTTACTCATTTCTGTATACCCTAGGTTACTAGTTCACTATTAATAGGATCTTTTGACATTGTATCTGTACCTCATGACACTTTACACTTTACTAATTAATGCAATTACTACTGTTTTTCATTCAATCATGCTTGCTTCCATTCTAAGATATCACTTGTTCTTAAACCGGATGAATGTGATGATCCGTGACACTCATCATCATTCTCAACTATGAACGTGTGCCTGACAACCATCTCCGTTCTACCTTAGACCGGACGCATATCTCTTGGATTCCTTAATCAGAATCTTCGTGGTATAAGCTAGAATTGAT
>NC_029773.3:39891079-39891967 GCF_000817695.3 Arachis duranensis | reverse complement strand
TTTGAAGAAGAAGACAGTAGGAAAGCAGAGATTCAGAAGATAGAGCATCTCCAAAACCTCAACCTGTTCTCCATTACTGCAAATCAAGTAATTATTTCATGTTCTTTTACTTTTCACAATCAACCCTGATAATTATTGATATCCTGACTAAGAGTTACAAGATAACCATAGCTTGCTTCAAGCCGACAATCTCCGTGGGATCGACCCTTACTCATGTAAGGTATTACTTGGACGACCCAGTGCACTTGCTGGTTAGTTGTGCGGAATTGCAAAAGCGTGATTGCAATTTCGTGCACCAAGTTTTTGGCGCCGTTGCCGGGGATTGTTCGAGTTTGGACAACTGACGGCTTATCTTGTTGCTTAGATTAGGACTGTTTTATTTTTGTTGGTTTAGAGTCTTTTAGTTGAGTCTAGTTTCATATTTTAAGTTTGGTGTCAATTGCATGCTTTTATTTTTCTTCTAATTTTCGAATTTGCATGTCCTTAGTCCCTTTTTGATCCTTAAAAAATCTAAGTTTTGTGTCATGTTTGTGTTTTTCCCTTAAAAATTTTCGAAAATTAGTGTTTGATTTTCTAAAAATTTTAAGTTTGGTGTCATTTTGTTGTTTTTCTCTTTCCTCTTTTCAAAAAAAGAATTAAATCTCTTTCAAAATAATTTTCAATCATATCTTTTTAATTGCTAATTTCAAAATCTTTTTAATTAACTAATTGATCTAGTTTTCAATTTGCTTTGATCTTATTTTCTTTTAATTTTCGAAATTTTATTTTATTTTCCAATTATTTTATTTTATTTTTTTCGGTCACCTTAAAAAAAAATACTTTGCTTGTGAATTCATATCATATTCCCTTTCTCCATCATGGACCTAAGTGGAATTGAGCAGTCCAGAA
>NC_029773.3:39889559-39890563 GCF_000817695.3 Arachis duranensis | reverse complement strand
ACTAAAATTACTAACAAGAACATAGAACTGCAATTGAATCAGGAAAAACAGCAGATATCTAAACAGATAACAGAGGAATGCCAAGCAGTTCAACTGAGGAGTGGGAAGACATTGAATAACACTGCTCAAAGTAGCAAAAAGCCAAACAAGGAACAATTGACAGAGGATAACCAAACCACTGTTCAAAATCCTTCTGAGGACAGTAAAAGCCCAGAGAGGAGCACTTTTGGCGTTCAAACACCAGAAAAGGGAGGAGAGCTGGCGTTAAACGCCCATTCCCTGCCCAATTCTGGCGTTCAAATGCCAGAGAAGGGAGAGAAGTTGGCGTTAAACGCCCAATCTTCACCCAATCCTGGCGTTCAGACGCTAAGGAAGGATCAGACACCTGAGAGTGCTGACAGTAATCCCTCTAAAAAGGCTTCTTCAACCACTTCTGTAAGGAATAAACCTGCAGCATCTAAGGTTGAAGAATATAAAGCCAAGATGCCTTATCCTCAGAAACTCCGCCAAGCGGAACAGGATAAGCAGTTTGCCCGCTTTGCAGAGGCACTTGAGCAAATACCTTCTTATGCTAAGTTCATGAAAGAGATCTTAAGTCATAAGAAAGATTGGAGAGAAACTGAAAAAGTATTTCTCACTGAAGAATACAGTGCAGTCATTCTAAAAAGCTTACCAGAAAAGCTTCAAGATCCAGGAAGCTTTATGATACCATGCACATTAGAAGGTGCTTGCACCAAGACAACCCTGTGTGACCTTCGAGCAAGCATCAATCTAATACCTGCAACCACTATCAGAAAGCTTGGGTTGACTGAAGAAGTCAAACCAACCCGGATATGCCTCCAACTTGCTGATGGCTCCATTAAATATCCATCAGGCATAATAGAGGATATGATTGTCAAGGTTGGGCCATTCGCCTTTCCAACTGACTTTGCGGTGCTGGAAATGGAGGAGCACAAGAGTGCAACTCTCATTCTAGAAAGACCTTTCCTAGCAACTGGACGAAC
>NC_029773.3:39886273-39887525 GCF_000817695.3 Arachis duranensis | reverse complement strand
TAGGACAAAGGCATGACAAGCTTCTGCATGTCATTTACTATGCCAGTCGTGTTTTAAATGATGCACAGAAGAATTACACAACCACATAAAAAGAATTACTTGCAGTGGTCTATGCCATTGACAAGTTTAGATCCTATCTGGTGGGATCAAAGGTGATTGTGTACACTAACCATGCTGTTCTTAAGTACTTACTCATAAAGCAGGATTCAAAACCGAGGCTTATAAGATGGGTGTTGCTTCTGTAAGAGTTTGATATAGAAATAAGAGACAGAAAAGGGACGGAGAACCAAGTAGCTGATCATCTGTCCCGGATAGAACCAGTAGCTGGGGCGTCCCTCCCTTCTACTGAGATCTCTGAGACTTTCCCAAATGAGCAACTCTTTGCCATTCAGGAAGCTCCATGGTTTGCAGATATTGCAAATTATAAAGCTGTGAGGTTCATACCCCAGGAGTACAGCAGAGTGCAAAGAAAGAAATTAATTTCAGATGCCAAGTACTACCTATGGGATGAGCCGTATCTCTTTAAGAGATGTGCAGACGGAATGATCCGCAGATGTGTACCCAGAGAAGAAGCACAAAGGATCCTATGGCACTGCCATGGATCACAGTATGGAGGACATTTTGGAAGTGAGCGAACAGCCACTAAAGTCCTCCAATGTGGCTTCTACTGGCCTACTCTCTATAGAGATGCCCAAGAGTTTGTGCGTAACTGTGACAGTTGCCAAAGAGCTGGTAACTTGCCTCACAGATATGCCATGCCTCAACAAGGGATATTAGAGATAGAATTGTTTGATGTATGGAGAATTGACTTCATGGGTCCATTCCCACCATCATACTCAAACACTTACATTCTGGTGGCAGTGGACTATGTATCTAAGTGGGTAGAAGCAATTGCTACACCCACTAATGATACCAAGACCGTGCTGAAATTCCTCCAGAAACACATCTTCAGCAGGTTTGGTGTTCCCAGAGTACTAATCAGTGATGGGGGCACTCATTTCTGTAATAAACAGCTATACTCTGCTATGGTCAGATATGGAATTAGCCACAAAGTGGCAACTCCGTATCATCCACAGACAAATGGGCAAGCTGAAGACTCTAACAGAGAGCTAAAAGGAATCCTAGAACGGACTGTGATAGCCCGAAGAAAGGATTGGGCAAAGAGTTTGGATGATGCTCTGTGGGCATACAGAACAGCATTCAAGACTCCTATAGGAACCTCTCCATACCAACTGGTGTATGGGAAGGCCTG
>NC_029773.3:39885783-39886126 GCF_000817695.3 Arachis duranensis | reverse complement strand
CAGACTCAATGCCTTTGAAAATGCAAAAATTTATAAGGAAAAGGCAAAGAAGTGGCATGACAAGAAGTTGTCATCCAGAGTCTTTGAGCCAGGACAAAAAGTTCTGCTCTTCAACTCTAGGCTCAGATTGTTCCCAGGAAAACTTAAATCCTGCTAGAGGGGTCCGTATGTGATTACAGGAGTATCACCATATGGATATGTTGAGCTCCAGGATGCTGAGTCTAACAAAAAGTTCATTGTTAATGGACAGAGGATCAATCATTATCTTGAAAACAATTTTGAGCAAGAATGCTCAAAACTGAGACTTGAGTGATTCTCAGTGAAGGTCCAGCTAAAGACAGTA
>NC_029773.3:39840569-39884066 GCF_000817695.3 Arachis duranensis | reverse complement strand
TCTATTTTTGAGTCTTGTTCTTAATTCATAATTAATAAAATTTAAAATTCATGTCTTAAAGCTATGAATGTCCTATGAATCCATCACCTCTCTTAAATGAAAAATGCTTTAATCACAAAAGAACAAGAAGTACATGATTTCGAATTTATCCTTGAAACTAGTTGAATTAGTTTGATGTGGTGACAATACTTTTTGTTTTCCGAATGAATGTTCTTTTACTTTTCACAATCAACCCTGATAATTATTGATATCCTGACTAAGAGTTACAAGATAACCATAGCTTGCTTCAAGCTGACAATCTCCGTGGGATCGACCCTTACTCACGTAAGGTATTACTTGGACGACCCAGTGCACTTGCTGGTTAGTTGTGCGGAATTGCAAAAGCGTGATTGCAATTTCGTGCACCATTGTGCTGACTGGTTTTTTTCCCCTTTTTTTACGTTGTGTTGACCGGTCCCCCTTTTTTTTTATGTTGTGCTGACCTGTTTTTTCCCTTTTTTTTTTACGTTGTGCTGACCGTTTTTTTCGTTGGGCTGACAGGTTTTTTTTTACATTGTGCTGGCCAATTTTTTCCCTTTTTTTACGTTGTGCTGACCGATTTTTTTCGTTGTGCTGACCGAATTCTTTTTACCTTGTGCTGACTAGTTTTTTTCCCCTTTTTTTTACGTTATGTTGACCATTTTTTTTTACGTTGTGCTGACCGGTTTTTTTCCTTTTTTACATTGTGCTGACCGGGTTTTTTTTTAATGTTGTGCTGACCTGTTTTTTTCCCCTTTTTCTCCATTTTTTTACGTTGTGCTTACTCTTGTTCTTTAAATGACGCTATCCAGAGGAGGACACCTAAAGAGGCCGTAATGGCCTCATCTTCGGCAGGCTCCTCCGATTTTTTTCGTTGTGCTGACCGGTTCCCCCCTTTTTTTTACGTTGTGCTGACTGGTCCCCCCTATTTTTTTTCGTTGTGCTGACCGATTTTTTTTTTACGTTGTGCTGACCGATTTTTTCCCTTTTTTTACGTTGTACTGACCGGATTTTTTTTACGTTGTGTTGACCTAGTTTTTTCCCCTTTTTGATGTTTTGCTGACCATTTTTTTTCGTTGGGCTGACTATTTTTTTCGTTGTGCTGACCAGATTTTTTTTCGTTGTGCTGACCGGTTCCCCCCTTTTTTTACGTTGTGCTAACTGGTCCCCCCTATTTTTTTTTCGTTGTGCTGATCGATTTTTTTTGCGTTGTGCTGACCGATTTTTTCCCTTTTTATACGTTGTGCTGACCGTTTTTTTCGTTCGGCTGACCATTTTTTTCGTTGTGCTGACCAGATTTTTTTTTTACGTTATGCTCACTGGTTTTTTTCCCTTTTTTTACGTTGTGCTAATCGTTTTTAATTTTTATTTTATTTTATTTTATTTTTCTCGTTGTGCTAACCGGATTTTTTTTACGTTGTGGTGACCGGTTTTTTTTACGTTGTGCTGACTGGTTTTTCCCCCCTTTTTTTTACGTTGTGCTGACCGGTTTTTTCCCTTTTATTTTACGTTGTGTTGACCGGTTCATCCCACCTTTTTTTTACGTTGTGCTTACTTGTTTTTTTCCCTTTTTTTTTACGTTGTGGTTACCATTTTTTCGTTGGGCTGACAAGTTTTTTTTACATTGTGCTGATCAGTTTTTTTCCTTTTTTTTACGTTGCGCTGACCGGTTTTTTATTTTTTTATTTTTTTGTTGTGCTGACCAGATTTTTTTTACGTTGTGCTGACCGACTTTTTTCCCTTTTTTTACATTATGCTGACCGATTTTTTTTTACGTTGTACTGACCTGTTTTTTTCCCTTTTTTTTACATTGTGCTGACCGATTTTTTTTTTTATGTTGTGCTGACCGGTTTTTTCCCTTTTTTTCCATTTTTTTACGCTGTGCTGACACTTGTTCTTTAAATGAAGCTATCTAGAGGAGGACACCTAAAGGCGCCGTAATGGCCTCATCTACGGCAGGTTCCTCCAATTTTTTTTTCTTTGTGCTGATTGGTTCCCCCCTTTTTTTATGTTATGCTGACTGGTCCCCCCTATTTTTTTCGTTGTGCTGACCGATTTTTTTTACGTTGTGTTGACCGTTTTTTTTAGGTTGTGCTGACCGGTTCTCCCACCTTTTTTTTTTATGTTGTGCTGACCTCTTTTTTCCCCCTTTTTTGCATTGTGCTGACCGTTTTTTTGTTGGGCTGACCATTTTTTTACATTGTGCTGACTATTTTTTTACCCTTTTTTTACGTTGTGCTGACCGGTTTTTTTTACGTTGTGCTAACCTGTTTTTTTCACTTTTTTTACGTTGTGCTGACCGTTTTTTTTACGTTGTGCTGACCGGTTTTTTCCCTTTTTTTATGTTGTACTGACCGATTTTTTTGACCGGTTCTCCCTTTTTTTACGTTATGCTAAATGTTTTGTTTATGATGGGCTGACCGGTTCCCCCCATTTTTTACGTTGTGCTGACTGGTTGTTTTTTTCGTTATGCTAACCGAATTTTTTTCCATTTTTTTTACGTTGTGCTGACCGATTTTTTTCCCTTTTATTTTACATTGTGCTGACCTGTTTTTTTCCCTTTTTTTACGTTGTGCTGACCGTTTTTTCGTTGGGCTGACCGTTTTTTTTACGTTATGCTGACCGGTTTTTTCCTTTTTTTACCTTGTGCTGGCCGGTTTTTTTTACGTTGTGCAGACTTGTTGTTTTTCACTTTTTTTTTACGTTGTGCTTACCGTTTTTTTACGTTGTGCTGACCGGGTTTTTTCCCGTTTTTTACGTTGTGCTGACCGGTTCCCCCTTTTTTTTCGTTGTGTTGACCGGATTTTTTTTTTACGTTGTGCTGACCGGTTTTTTCCCTTTTTTTACGTTGTGCTGAACCTTTTTTTTAAGTTGTGCTGACCGGTTGTTTTTTTTCGTTGTGCTGACCAGATTTTTTTTACGTTTTGCTGACCGATTTTTTCCCCTTTTTTTATGTTGTGCTGACCGGTTTTTTTCCCTTTTATTTTACGTTGTGTTTACTGGTTCCCCCACCCTTTTTTTTTTTACGTTGTGCTGACCTGTTTTTTTTCCTTTTTTTTACGTTATGATGACCATTGTTTTTTGTTGGGCTGACAGGATTTTTTCTACATTGTGCTGTCCGGTTTTTTTCTCTGTTTTTTACGTTGTGCTGACTGGATTTTTTTTACGTTGTGCTGACCGATTTTTTCGCTTTTTGTACGTTATGCTGACCCCTTTTTTTTACGTTGTGCTGACCTATTTTTTCCCCTTTTTTTACGTTATGTTGACCAATTTTTTTTTTTACGTTGTGCTGACCATTTTTTTTTCATTGTGATGACCGGTTTTTTCCTCTTTTTTTCCATTTTTTTTACGTTGTGCTGACACTTGTTCTTTAAATGACGTTATCCAGAGGAGGACACCTAAAGGTGCCGTAATGGCCTCATCTTCGGCAGGCTCCTCCGATTTTTTTTTTCGTTGTGCTGACCAGTTTCTCCCCTTCTTTTTTTCCCTTTTTTTTACGTTTTGCTGAATATTTTTTTTATGTTGTGCTGACCGGTTCCACCTTTTTTTTACGTTGTGCTGACCGATTTTTTTCGTGCTGACCGGATTTTTTTTACGTTGTGCTGACCGGTTTTTTCCCCTTTTTTTTACGTTGTGCTGACCGGTTTTTTCCCTTTTATTTTACGTTGTGTTGACCGGTTCCTCCCACCTTTTTTTACGTTGTGCTGACTTGTTTTTTTCCCTTTTTTTTTACGTTGTGCTGACCATTTTTTCGTTGGGTTGACAAGTTTTTTTTTACATTGTGCTGATCGGTTCTTTTCCTTTTTTTTACGTTGTGCTGACCGGTTTTTTATTTTTTTTATTTTTTTGTTGTGCTGACCAGATTTTTTTTACGTTGTGCTGACCGACTTTTTTCCCTTTTTTTACACTATGCTGACCGATTTTTTTTTACGTTGTACTGACCTGTTTTTTTCCCTTTTTTTTACATTGTGCTGACCGATTTTTTTATCTTGTGCTGACCGGTTTTTTTCCCTTTTTTTTCCATTTTTTTACGCTGTGCTGACACTTGTTCTTTAAATGAAGCTATCTAGAGGAGGACACCTAAAGGCGCCGTAATGGCCTCATCTACGGCAGGTTCCTCCAATTTTTTTTTCTTTGTGCTGACTGGTTCCCCCCTTTTTTTATGTTATGCTGACTGGTCCCCCCTAATTTTTTCGTTGTGCTGACCGATTTTTTTACGTTGTGTTGACCGGTTTTTTTTAGGTTGTGCTGACCGGTTTCCCCACCTTTTTTCTACGTTGTGCTGACCTGTTTTTTCCCCCTTTTTTTGCATTGTGCTGACCATTTTTTTGTTGGGCTGACCATTTTTTTTAAGTTGTGCTGATTGGTTTTTTACCCTTTACGTTGTGCTGACCGGTTGTTTTACGTTGTGCTAACCTGTTTTTTTCACTTTTTTTACGTTATGCTGACCATTTTTTTACGTTGTGCTGACCGGTTTTTTTCTCGTTTTTTATGTTGTGCTGACCGGTTTTTTTGACCGGTTCTCCCTTTTTTTTACGTTATGCTAAATGTTTTTTTATGTTGGGCTGATCGGTTCCCCCTTTTTTTTACGTTGTGCTGACCGGTTGTTTTTTTCGTTGTGCTAACCGAATTTTTTTTACGTTGTGCTGACCGATTTTTTTTCCATTTTTTTTACGTTGTGCTGACCGATTTTTTTCCCTTTTATTTTACATTGTGCTGACCTGTTTTTTCCCTTTTTTTACGTTGTGCTGACCGTTTTTTTTACGTTATGCTGACCGGTTTTTTCCTTTTTTACCTTGTGCTAACCGGTTTTTTTTACGTTGTGCAGACTTGTTTTTTTCACTTTTTTTTTACGTTGTGCTTACCGTTTTTTTTACGTTGTGCTGACCGGGTTTTTCCCGTTTTTTACGTTGTGCTGACCGGTTTTTTTGACCGGTTCTCCCCTTTTTTTCATTGTGCTGACCGGATTTTTTTTTTACGTTATGCTGAACCTTTTTTTTAAGTTGTGCTGACCGGTTCCCCCCTTTTTTTTACGTTGTACTGACCGGTTGTTTTTTTTCGTTGTGCTGACCAGATTTTTTTTACGTTTTGCTGACCGATTTTTTCCCCTTTTTTTTACGTTGTGCTGACCGGTTTTTTTCCCTTTTATTTTACGTTGTGTTTATTGGTTCCCCCCACCCTTTTTTTTACATTGTGCTGACCGGTTTTTTTCCCTTTTATTTTACGTTGTGTTTATTGGTTCCCCCCACCCTTTTTTTTACATTGTGCTGACCTGTTTTTTTTCACTTTTTTTTACGCTGTGATGACCGTTGTTTTTTGTTGGGCTGACAGGATTTTTTTTACATTGTGCTATCCGGTTTTTTTCTCTTTTTTTTACGTTGTGCTGATCGGATTTTTTTTACGTTGTGCTGACCGGTTTTTTCCCTTTTTGTACGTTATGCTGACCGTTTTTTTTGTGTTGTGCTGACCTGTTTTTTCCCCTTTTTTTACGTTGTGCTTACCGTTTTTATCGTTGGGCTGACCGTTTTTTTTTTCTCGTTGTGCTGACCAGATTTTTTTTACGTTGTGCTAACCATTTTTTTTCGTTGTGCTGACCAGATTTTTTTTACGTTATGCTGACCATTTTTTTTTACGTTGTGCTGACCTGCTTTTTTCCCCTTTTTTTACGTTGTGCTGACCGGTTTTTTTTTTTTTACGTTGTGCTAACCAGTTTTTTTCCCCTTTTTTCTATTTTTTTACGTTGTGCTGACGCTTGTTCTTTAAATGACGTTATCCAAAGGAGGACACCTAAAGGCACCGTAATGGCCTCATCTTCGGCAGGCTCTTTCGATTTTTTTTTTTCGTTGTGCTGACCGGTTTCCCCTCTTTTTTTTACGTTGTGCTGACTGGTCCCCCTATTTTTTTTGTTGTGCTGGCCGGTTTTTTTTACGTTGTGCTGACCGATTTTTTCCCTTTTTTTACGTTGTGCTGATCGGTTTTTTTTTGGATGTGTTGACCGGTTCCCCCACCTTTTTTTTACGTTGTGCTGACCTATTTTTTATTTTTTTTTACATTGTGCTTACCGTTTTTTTCGTTGGGCTGACCATTTTTTTTCTCGTTGTGCTGACCAGATTTTTTTACGTTGTGCTAACCGTTTTTTTTTGTTGTGCTGACCGAATTTTCTTTTATGTTATGCTGACCATTTTTTTTACGTTGTGCTGACCTGCTTTTTTTCCCTTTTTTTACGTTGTGCTGACCGGTTTTTTTTTTACGTTGTGCTAACCAGTTTTTTCCCGTTTTTTCTATTTTTTTACGTTGTGCTGACACTTGTTCTTTAAATGACGCTATCCAGAGGAGGACACCTAAAGGCGCCGTAATGGCCTCATCTTCGGCAGGCTCCTCCGATTTTTTTTTTCGTTGTGCTGACCGGTTTTCCCTCTTTTTTTACGTTGTGCTGACTGGTCTCCCCTATTTTTTTTGTTGTGCTGGCCGGTTTTTTTACGTTGTGCTGACTGATTTTTTCCCTTTTTTTACGTTGTGCTGACCAATTTTTTTACGTTGTGTTGACTGGTTCTCCCACCTTTTTTTTACGTTGTGCTGACCTGTTTTTTTTATTTTTTTACGTTGTGCTTACCGTTTTTATCGTTGGGCTGACCGTTTTTTTCTCGTTGTGCTGACCAGATTTTTTTACGTTGTGCTAACCGTTTTTTTCGTTGCGCTGACCGGATTTTTTTTACGTTATGCTGACCATTTTTTTTACGTTGTGCTGACCTGCTGTTTTTTTTCCCTTTTTTTACATTGTGCTGACCGGTTTTTTTTTTACGTTGTGCTAACCAATTTTTTTCCCCTTTTTTCTATTTTTTTACGTTGTGCTGACACTTGTTCTTTAAATGACGGTATCCAGAGGAGGACACCTAAAGGCGCCATAATGGCCTCATCTTCGGCAGGCTCCTCCGATTTTTTTCGTTGTGCTGACCGGTTTCCCCTCTTTTTTTTACGTTGTGCTGACTGGTCCCCCCTATTTTTTTGTTGTGCTGGCCGGTTTTTTAACGTTGTGCTGACCGGTTTTTTCCCTTTTTTTACGTTGTGCTGACCGATTTTTTTTTACGTTGTATTGACCGGTTCCCCCACCTTTTCTTTACGTTGTGATGACCTGTTTTTTTATTTTTTTTACGTTGTGCTTACCGTTTTTATCGTTGGGCAGACCGTTTTTTTTCTCGTTGTGCTGACCAGATTTTTTTTACGTTATGCTAACCGTTTTTTTCGTTGTGCTGACCGAATTTTTTTTTACATTATGCTGACCATTTTTTTTTACGTTGTGCTGACCTGCTTTTTTTTCCCTTTTTTTACGTTGTGCTGTCCGGTTTTTTTTTTACGTTGTGCTAACCAGTTTTTTTCCCCTTTTTTCTATTTTTTTACGTTGTGCTGACACTTGTTCTTTAAATGACGCTATCCAGAGGAGGACACCTAAAGGCACCGTAATGGCCTCATCTTCGTCAGGCTCCTCCAATTTTTTTTTTCGTTGTGCTGACCGGTTTCCCCTCTTTTTTTTTACGTTGTGCTGACTGGTCCCCCTTATTTTTTTTGTTGTGCTGGCCGTTTTTTTTATGTTGTGCTGACCGATTTTTTCCCTTTTTTTACGTTGTGCTGACCGATTTTTTTACGTTGTGTTGACCGATTCCCCCACCTTTTTTTACGTTGTGCTAACCCGTTTTTTATTTTTTTACGTTGTGCTTACCGTTTTTTTCGTTGGGCTGACCATTTTTTTTCTCGTTGTGCTGACCAGATTTTTTTTACGTTGTGCTAACCATTTTTTTTCGTTGTGCTGACCGGATTTTTTTTTATGTTACGCTGACCATTTTTTTTACGTTGTGCTGACCTGCTTTTTTTCCCTTTTTTTACGTTGTGCTGACCAATTTTTTTTTTACGTTGTGCTAACCAGTTTTTTTCCCCTTTTTTCTATTTTTTTACGTTGTGCTGACACTTGTTCTTTAGATGACGCTATCCAGAGGAGGACACCTAAAGGCGCCGTAATGGCCTCATCTTCGGCAGGCTCCTCCGATTTTTTTTCGTTGTGCTGACCGGTTCCCTCCTTTTTTTTACATTGTGCTGACTTGTCCCCCCTTTTTTTTCGTTGTGCTGACCGGTTTTTTTTACGTTGTGCTCACCTGTTTTTTCCCATTTTTTAAGTTGTGCTGACCGGTTTTTTTTACGTTGTGCTGACCTGTTTTTTCCCTTTTTTCTACATTGTGCTGACCATTTTTTCGTTGGGCTGACCATTTTTTTGTTTTTTGTTTTTTTTGTTGTGCTGACCGGATTTTTTTTACGTTGTGCTGCCCAATTTTTTTCCTTTTTTTACATTCTGCTGACCGATTTTTTTTACGTTGGGCTGAACGGTTTTTTTCTCTTTTTTTACGTTGTGCTGTTCGTTTTTTTCGTTATGCTGACGGGATTTTTTTTTACGTTGTGCTGACCAGTTTTTTCCCCTTTTTTTACGTTGTGCTGACCATGTTGTTTTTCTTACGTTGTGCTGACCGGTTTTTTTTCCTTTTTTTATGTTGTTCTCACCGGATTTTTTTTTACAATGTGTTGGTCGTTTTTTTTAGGTTGTGCTGACCTATTTTTTTCCTTTTTTTACGTTGTGCTAACCGCTTTTTCGTTCTGTTGACCGGATTTTTTTTTACGTTGCGCTGACCAGTTTTTTTTCCTTTTTTTCCATTTTTTTACGTTGTGCTGACACTTGTTCCTTAAATGACGGGATCCAGAGGAGGACACCTAAAGGCGCCATAATGGCCTCATCTTCGGTAGGCTCCTCTGATTTGTTTTTTTGTGCTGACCAGTTTCCCCCCTTTTTTTTACGTTGTGCTGACTGGTCCGTGCTGACCTATTTTTTTCCCTTTTTTTACGTTGTGCTGACCGTTTTTTTCGTTGGGCTGACCATTTTTATTTTTCATTGTGCTGACCGGATTTTTTTTTACTTTGTGCTGACCGGTTTTTTCCCTTTTTTACGTTGTGCTGGCCAGTTTTTTTTACGTTGTGCTGACCGGTTTTTTTCCTTTTTTTATGTTGTGCTGACCATTTTTTTCGTTGTGCTGACCGGACTTTTTTTTTGTTGTGTTGATCAGTTTTTTCCCTTTCTTTACATTATGCTAACCGTTTTTATTTTACGTTGTGCTGACCTGTTATTTTCCCCTTTTTTTTACGTTGTGACGTTGTGCTGACCGTTTTTTTTTTTACGTTGTGTTGACCTATTTTTTCCCCTTTTTTCCATTTTTTTACGTTGTACTGACATTTGTTCTTTAAATGACGCTAGCCAGAGTAGGACACCTAAAGGCGCCGTAATGGCCTCATCTTCGGCAGGCTCCTCCGATTTTTTTTTTGTGCTGAACGGTTTCCCCCTTCTTTTTTCCCCCTTTTTTTTACGTTTTGCTGAACGTTTTTTTTTACGTTGTGCTGACCGGTTCCCCCCTTTTTTTTACGTTGTGCTGACCGGTTTTTTCCCTTTTTTTATGTTGTGACGTTGTGCTGGCCATTTTTTTATGTTGTGCTGACCGATTTTTTTCCCCTTATTTCCATTTTTTTACGTTGTACTGACACTTGTTCTTTAAATGACGCTAGCCAGAGGAGGACACCTAAAGGCGCCGTAATGGACTCATCTTCGGCAGGCTCCTCCAACTTTTTTTCGTTGTGCTGACCAGTTTCCCCCTTTTTTTTCCCTTTTTTTACGTTTTCCTGAACGTTTTTTTTATGTTGTGCTGACCGGTTCCCCCCTATTTTTACGTTGTGCTGACCGATTTTTTTTGTACTGACGGAATTTTTTTTACGTTGTGCTGACAAATTTTTTTCCTTTTTTTTACGTTATGCTGACCGATTTTTTTCCCTTTTATTTTACGTTGTGTTGACCCGTTCCCCCCACCTTTTTTTACGTTGCGCTGACCTGTTTTTTTCCCTTTTGTTTACGTTGTGCTGACCGTTTTTTTCGTTGGGCTTACAGGTTTTTTTTACATTGTGCTGACCGGTTTTTTCCCTTTTTTTTACGTTGTGCTGACCGATTTTTTTCGTTGTGCTGACCGGATTTTTTTTACGTTGTGCTGACCGATTTTTTCCCTTTTTTTTATGTTATGCTGACCGATTTTTTTTACGTTGTGCTGACCTGTTTTTTTCCCTTTTTTTTACATTGTGCTGACCGCTTTTTTTTACGTTGTGCTAACCAGTTTTTTTTCCCTTTTTTCCATTTTTTTACGTTGTGCTGACACTTGTTCTTTAAATGACGCTATCCAGAGGAGGACACCTAAAGGCGCCGTAAAGGCCTCATCTTCGACAGGCTCCTCCGATTTTTTTCGTTGTGCTGACTGATTCCCCCCTTTTTTTACGTTGTGCTGACTGGTCCCCTTATTTTTTTTCGTTGTGCTGACCGGTTTATTTTTACGCTGTGTTGACCGGTTCACCCCACCTTTTTTTTTACGTTGTGCTGACCTATTTTTTTCTTTTTTTACGTTGTGCTGACCGTTTTTTCGTTGTGCTGACCGGTTTTTTTTGTGCTGACCGATTTTTTTACGTTCTGCTGACCGGTTTTTTCCCTTTTTTTTACGTTGTGCTGACCGGTTTTTTTTTACGTTGTGCTGACCTGTTTTTTTCACCATTTTTACGTTGTGCTGACCATTTTTTTTACATTGTGCTGACCAGTTTTTTCCCGTTTTTTACGTTGTGCTGACCAATTTTTTTGACCGGTTCCCCCTTTTTTTTCATTGTGCTGACCGAATTTTTTTATGTTGTGCTGACCGGTTTTTTTCCTTTTTTTACGTTGTGCTGAACATTTTTTCTTACGTTGTGCTGACCGGTTGTTTTTTTTTTGTGCTGATCGGATTTTTTTTTATGTTGTGCTGACCGATTTTTTCCCCCTTTTTTTACGTTGTGCTGACCGATTTTTTTCCATTTTATTTTACGTTGTGTTGACCGGTTCCCACCACCCTTTTTTTTTACATTGTGCTGACCTGTTTTTTCTCTTTTTTTTACGTTGTGCTGACGGTTTTTTTCGTTGGGCTGACAGGTTTTTTTTACATTGTGCTGACCGGTTTTTTTTGTTGTGCTGACTGGATTTTTTTTCGTTGTGCTGACCGTTTTTTTCCCTTTTTTACGTTGTGCTGACTGTTTTTCGTTGTGCTGACCAGTTTTTTTTGTGCTGACCAGTTTTTTTTGTGCTGACCAATTTTTTTTTACGTTGTGCTGACCGATTTTTTTTACGTTGTGCTGACCTATTTTTTTCACTTTTTTTACGTTGTGCTGACCATTTTTTTAACGTTGTGCTGACCGATTTTTTTCCTTTTTTTTACGTTGTGTTGACCGGTTTTTTCCCTTTTTTACGTTGTGCTGAACGTTTTTTTACGTTGTGCCGACCGGTTCCCCCATCTTTTTACATTGTGCTGACCGGTTATTTTTTTTCGTTGTGCTGACCAGATTTTTTTTGTTGTGCTGACCGATTTTTCCCCTTTTTTTTCCGTTGTGCAGACCGGTATTTTTCCCTTTTCTTTTACGTTGTGTTGACTGGTTCCCCCACCCTTTTTTTTACGTTGTGCTGACCTATTTTTTTTCCGTTTTTTTTACGTTGTGCTGACTGTTTTTTTCGTTGGGCTGACAGTTTTTTTTTTACATTGTGTTGACCGGTTTTTCCCTTTTTTTACATTGTGCTGACCGGTTTTTTTGTTCGTTGTGCTGACCGGATTTTTTTTACTTTATGCTGACCGGTTTTTCCCTTTTTTTACGTTATGCTGACCGTTTTTTTAACGTTTTGCTGACCTATTTTTCCCTTTTTTTTATGTTATGCTGACCATTTTTTTTACGTTGTTTTGACCGGTTTTTTTCCCCTTTTTTTCCCATTTTTTTACGTTGTGCTGACACTTGTTCTTTAAATGGCGCTATCCAGAGGAGGACACCTAAAGGTGCCGTAATGGCCTCATCTTCAGCAGGCTCCTCCGAATTTTTTCTTCGTTGTGCTGACCAGTCCCCCCTTTTTTTTACGTTGTGCTGACTAGTCTCTCCTACTTTTTTTCGTTGTGCTGACCGGTTTTTTCCCTTTTTTACGTTGTGCTGACCGTTTTTTTTACGTTGTGCTGACTGGTTCCCCCACCTTTTTCTTACGTTGTGCTGACCTGTTTTTTCCTTTTTTTTACGTTGTGCTGACCGTTTTTTTGTTGGGCTGACCATTTTTTTCGTTGTGCTGACCGGATTTTTTTTACGTTGTGCTGACCGATCTTTTTCCTTTTTTTACGTTGTGCTGACCGGTTTTTTTTACGGTATGCTGACCTATTTTTTTCCTTTTTTTACGTCGTGCTGACCATTTTTTACGTTGTGCTGACCGGATTTTTTTACGTTGTGCTGACCGATTTTTCCCTTTTTTTTATGTTATGCAGACCAATTTTTTTTACGTTGTGCTGACCGGTTTTTTTCCTTTTTTTACGATGTGCTGACAGTTTTTTTCTGTTGTGTTGACGAGATTTTTTTTACGTTGTGCTGACCGGTTTTTTCCTTTTCTTTACGTTGTGCTGACCAGGTTTTTTCTTCTACGTTGCGCCGAACATTTTTTTTACGTTGTGTTGACCGGTTTTTTTCCTGTCTTTTACGTTATGCTGACCGATTTTTTTGACCGGATCCCCTTTTTTTCATTGTGCTGACCGGATTTTTTTGACGTTGTGCTGACCGGTTTTCCTGCTTTTTTTTACGTTGTGCTGAACGTTTTTTTTACGTTGTGCTGACCGGTTATTTTTTTGTGCTGATCGGATTTTTTTTACATTGTGCTGACCGATTTTTTTCCCCTTTTTTTACGTTGTGCTCACCGATTTTACGTTGTGTTGACCGGTTCCCACCACCCTTTTTTTTACATTTTACTAACCTGTTTTTTCCCCTTTTTTTTACGTTGTGCTGACCGTTTTTTTTCGTTGGGCTAACAGGTTTTTTTTGACATTGTGCTTACCGGTTTTTTTTCGTTGTGCTGACCGGATTTATTTTCGTTGTGCTGACCGGTTTTTTTCCCTTTTCTACGTTGTGCTGACCGTTTTTCGTTGTGCTGACCAGTTTTTTTTGTGCTGACCAATTTTTTTTACATTGTGCTGACCGATTTTTTTTACGTTGTGCTGACTTGTTTTTTTTCACTTTTTTTACGTTGTGCTGACCATTTTTTTACGTTGTGCTGACCGGTTTTTTTCCTGTTTTTTACGTTGTGCTGACCGGTTTTTTCCCTTTTATACGTTGTGCTGAACGTTTTTTTACGTTGTGCCGACCGGTTCCCCCCTTTTTTTACGTTGTGCTGACCGATTTTTTCCCTTTTTTTTACGTTGTGCTGACCGGTATTTTTCCCTTTTTTACGTTGTGTTGACCGGTTCCCCCCACCCTTTTTTTTTACGTTGTGCTGACCTATTTTTTTCCCTTTTTTTTTACGTTTTGCTGGCTATTTTTTTCGTTGGGCTGACAGTTTTTTTTACATTGTGCTGACCAGTTTTTTTTGTTCGTTGTGCTGGCCGGATTTTTTTTTACTTTGTGCTGACCGGTTTTTCCCTTTTTTTACGTTATGCTGACCGTTTTTTTAACGTTTTGCTGACCTATTTTTCCCTTTTTTTATGTTATGCTGACCCTTTTTTTTTACGTTGTGCTGACCGGTTTTTTCACCTTTTTTCCATTTTTTTTCGTTGTGTTGACACTTGTTCTTTAAATGGCGCTATCCAGAGGAGGATACCTAAAGGTGCCGTAATGGCCTCATCTTCGGCAGGCTGCTCCGAATTATTTTTTCGTTGTGCTGACCGGTGCCCCCTTTTTTTTACGTTGTGCTGACTAGTCTCCCCTTTTTTTTTTCGTTGTGCTGACCGGATTTTTCCCTTTTTTACGTTGTGCTGACCGGTTTTTTTACGTTGTGCTGACCGGTTCCCCCACCTTTTTTTTTACGTTGTGCTGACCTGTTTTTTCCCTTTTTTTACGTTGTGCTGACCGTTTTTTTGTTGGGCTGACCGTTTTTTTCATTGTGCTAACCGGATTTTTTTTACGTTGTGCTGACTGGTTTTTTCCCTTTTTTTACGTTATGCTGACCGGTTTTTTTTACGGTATGCTGACCTAATTTTTTTCCTTTTTTTACGTCGTGCTGACCATTTTTTTTCGTTGTGCTGACCGGATTTTTTTACGTTGTGCTGACCGGTTTTTCCCTTTTTTTACGTTGTGCAGACTATTTTTTTTCGTTGTGCTAACCGGATTTTTTTACGTTGTACTGACCAGTTTTTTTCCTTTTTTTTTATGTTATGATGACCGGTTTTTTTACGTTGTGCTGACTTATTTTTTCCCTTTTTTTTACATTGTGCTGAACGGTTTTTTATATGTTGTGCTGACCTATTTTTTCCCCTTTTTTTTACGTTGTGCTGACCTTTTTTTCCATTTTTTTACGTTGTGCTGACCTTTTTTTTACGTTGTGCTGACCGGTTTTTTTCTTTTTTTTCCTAACCTATTTTTTAACTTTTTTTACGTTGTGCTGACCGTTTTATTATGTTGTGCTGATCGGTTTTTTTCCCATTTTTTACGTTGTGCTGACCTGTGTTTTTTACTGGTTGCCCCCTTTTTTTCAATGTGCTGACTGGATTTTTTTTATATGTTGTGCTGACCGGTTTTTTCCCTTTTTTTTACATTGTGCTGAACGCTTTTTTTACGTTGTGCTGACTGGTTTTTTTGTTGTGCTGACCGGATTTTATTTACGTTGTGCTGACCGATTTTTTCCCCTTTTTTTACGTTGTACTGACCAGTTTTTTCCCTTTTATTTTACGTTGTGTTGACCAGTTCCCCCACCCTTTTATGTTGTGCTGACCTGTTTTTTCCCTTTTTTTACGTTGTGCTGACCTTTTTTTTCGTTGGGCTGACAGGTTTTTTTTACATTATGCTGGCCGGTTTTTTTCCCTTCTTTTACGTTGTGCTGACCGGTTTTTTTCGTGGTGCGGACCGGATTTCTTTTTATGTTGTGCTGAACGGTGTTTTTCCCTTTTTTTTACGTTGTGCTGACCATTTTTTTTCATTGGGCTGACCTTTTTTTTTTTTACGTTGTGCTGACCTATTTTTTTCACTTTTTTTACGATGTGCTGAACATTTTTTTTTACGTTGTACTGACCGATTTTTTTCTCCTTTTTTTTCCATTTTTTTATGTTGTCCTGAGACTTGTTCCTTAAATGGCGCTATCTAGAGGAGGACACCTAAAGGCGCCGTAATGGCCTCATCTACGGCAGGCTCCTCTGATTTTTTTTGTTGTGCTGACCGGTTCCCCCCCGCCCATTTTTTTTCATTGTGCTGACCGGATTTTTTTTACGTTGTGTTGACCAGTTTTTTTCCCTTTTTTTACGTTGTGCTGACCGATTTTTTTCCCTTTTTTCGTTGTGCTAACCGGATTTTTTTTACGTTGTGCTGACTGGTTTTTTCCTTTTTTTACGTTGTGCTGACTTGTTTTTTTTTACGTTGTGCTGACCAGTTTTTTTCTCTTTTTTTTACGTTGTGCTGACCAGTTTTTTTCAGATTTTTCTTTTTTTATTTATGTTGTGCTGACCTATTTTTTTCCCTTTTTTACGTTATGCTGACCATTTTTTTTACGTTGTGCTGACTGGTTTTTTCCCTTTTTTTACGATGTGCTGACTAGTTTTTTTTTACCGATTCCCCCCGTTTTTTTCGTTGTGCTGATCGGATTTTTTTTACGTTGTGCTGACTGATTTATTTCCCTTTTTTTACGTTGTGCTGAACGTTTTTTCTACATTGTGCTGACCGGTTCCCCCCTTTTTTTATGTTGTGCTGACCGGTTTTTTTACGTTGTCCTGACAGGTTTTTTCCCTTTTATTTTACGTTGTGTTGACCGGTTCACCCCACCTTTTTTTTACGTTGTGCTGACCTATTTTTTTCCCTTTTTTTAGGTTGTGCTGACCATTTTTTTTCATTGGGCTGACATTTTTTTTACATTGTGTTGACCGGTTCTTTTCCCTTTTTTTACGTTGTGCAGACCATTTTTTTTCATTGTGCTGACCGGATTTTTTTTACGTTGTCCTGACCGGTTTTTTCCCTTTTTTTTACGTTATGATGACCGGTTTTTTTTACGTTGTGCTGACCTGTTTTTTTCCCTTTTTTTTACATTGTGCTGAACGATTTTTTATACGTTGTGCTGACCTATTTTTTTCCCCTTTTTTTTACATTGTGCTGACCAGTTTTTTTATTTTTTTACGTTCTGCTGACCTTTTTTTCCATTTTTTTACGTTGTGCTGACTGTTTTTTTATGTTGTGCTAACCATTTTTTTTGCTGACCTATTTTTTTACTTTTTTTTACGTTGTGCTGACTGTTTTTTTATGTTGTGCTGACCGGTTTTTTTTCATTTTTTACGTTGTGCTGATCGGTTTTTTTGACCGGTTCCCCCTTTTTTTCGTTGTGCTGACCGAATTTTTTTTTACGTTGTGCTGACTGGTTTTTTCCTTTTTTTTACGTTTTGCTGAACGTTTTTTTAAGTTGTGCTGACCAGTTTTTTTTGTGCTGACCGGATTCTTTTAACGTTGTGCTGACCGGTTTTTTTCCGTTTTATTTTACATTGTGTTGACCGGTTCCCCCACCTTTTTTTTACGTTGTGCTGACCTGTTCTTTTCCCTTTTTTTAGGTTGTGCTGACCGTTTTTTTTACGTTGTGCAGACCGGTTTTTTCCCTTTTTTTTATGTTATGCTGACTGATTTTTTTTTACGTTGTGCTGACCTGTTTTTTTTCCTCTTTTACATTGTGCTGACCGGTTATTTTTTTACGTTGTGCTGACCGGTTTTTTCACCATTTTTTTCCACTTTTTTACGTTGTGCTGACACTTGTTCTTTAAATGACGCTATCCAAAGGAGAAGACCTAAAGGCACCGTAATGGCCTCATCTTCGACAGGCTCGTCCGATTTTTTTTCGTTGTGCTAACTGGTTCCCCCTTTTTTTTACGTTGTGCTGACTGGTCCCCCTTATTTTTTTCGTTGTGCTGATCGGCTTTTTTTACATTGTGCAGACCGGTTTCCCCACCTTTTTTTTACGTTGTGCTTACCTGTTTTCTTCCCCTTTTTTTTACGTTGTGCTGACCGGTTTTTTTCCCTTTTTTTACGTTGTGCTGACTGGTTTTTTTCTTTTTTTTTGCTAAGCTTTTTTCACTTTTTTTACGTTGTGCTGACCGGTTTTTTCCCATTTTTTACGTTGTGCTGACTAGTTTTTTTGACCGGTTCCCCCCTTTTTTTCATTGTGCTGACCGGATTTTTTTATATGTTGTGCTGACCGATTTTTTTCCCTTTTTTTACATTGTGTTGAACTTTTTTTTATGTTGTGCTCACCAGTTTTACGTTGTGCTGACCGGTTTTTTTCGTTGTGCTGACCGGATTTTTTTTTACGATGTGCTGACCGGTTTTTTCACCTTTTTTTACATTGTACTGACTAGTTTTTTTCCCTTTTATTTTACGTCGTGTTGACCGGTTCCCCCAACCTTTTTTTTATGTTGTGCTGACCTATTTTTACCCTTTTTTTACGTTGTGCTGACCGTTTTTTTTGTTGGGCTGACATGTTTTTTTAACATTGTGCTGACCGGTTTTTTTCATTTTTTTTACGTTGTGACACGGTTTTTTTTCGTTGTGCTAACCGGATTTTTTTTACGTTGTGCTGAACGGTTTTTTTCCCTTTTTTTTACGTTATGCTGACCTTTTTTTTTTACGTTGTGCTGACCTACTTTTTTCCCTTTTTTTATGTTGTGCTGACCGGTTTTCTTTTTTGTGCTAACCAATTTTTTCCCCTTTTTTCCATTTTTTTACGTTGTGCTGACACTTGTTCTTTAAATGACGGTATCCAGAGGAGGACACCTAAAGGCGCCGTAATGGCCTCATCTTCGGCAGGCTCCTCCGATATTTTTTCGTTGTGCTGACCGGTTCCCCCTTTTTTTTATGTTGTGCTGACTGGTCCTTTCCTATTTTTTCGTTGTGCTGACCGTTTTTTTTTACGTTGGGCTGACCGGTTCCCCCACCTTTTTTTTTACGTTGAGCTGAGCTGTTTTTTCCCTTTTTTTTACGTTGTGCTGACCTATTTTTTTCCTTTTTTTTACGTTGTGCTGAACGTTTTTTTTTTACGTTGTGCTGAACGTTTTTTTTTTACGTTGTGCTGACCGATTACTTTCCCCTTTTTTCCTTTTTTTTACGTTGTCTTGACACTTGTTCCTTAAATGGCGCTATCCAGAGGAGGACACCTAAAGGCGCCGTAATGGCCTCATCTACGGCAGGCTCCTCTGATTTTTTTTGTTGTGCTGACCGATTCCCCCCCACTTTTTTTCGTTGTGCTAACCGGATTTTTTTTACGTTGTGTTGACCAGTTTTTTCCCTTTTTTTACGTTGTGCTGACCGGTTTTTTTCCCTTTTTTTCGTTGTGCTAACCGGATTTTTTTACGTTGTGCTGACTGGTCTTTTTCCCTTTTTTGTTGTGCTAACCGAATTTTTTTTTACGTTGGGCTGACCGGTTTTTTTGCTTTTTTTACGTTGTGCTGACCTATTTTTTTTTACGTTGTGCTGACCAGTTTTTTTCCTTTTTTTACGTTGTGCTGACCAGTTTTTTTTCATTTTTTTCTTTTTTTTACATTGTGCTAACCTGTTTTTTTTCCTTTTTTTACGTTGTGCTGACTAGTTTTTTTTACCGGTTCCCCCCTTTTTTTCGTTGTGCTGACCGGATTTTTTTTTACGTTGTGCTGACTAATTTTTTTCCTTTTTTTACGTTGTGCTAAACATTTTTTTTACATTGTGCTGACCGGTTCTCCCCTTTTTTAAACGTTTTGCTGATCGGTTTTTTTTACGTTGTGCTGACCGATTTTTTCCCTTTTATTTTACATTATGTTGACCGGTTCCCCCACCTTTTTTTACGTTGTGCTGACCTGCTTTTTTCCCCTTTTTTTAGGCTGTGCTGACCGTTTTTTTTCGTTGGGCTGACATTTATTTTTTACATTGTGCTGACCGGTTCTTTTCCTTTTTTTACGTTGTGCAGACTGTTTTTTTCGTTGTGCTGACCGGATTTTTTTACGTTGTGCTGACCGGTTTTTTCTCTTTTTTTTACGTTATGATGACCGGTTTTTTTTACGTTGTGCTGACCTATTTTTTCCCCTTTTTTTTACATTGTGCTGAACGATTTTTTTTTATGTTTTGCTGACATATTTTTTCCCCCTTTTTCATACATTTTGCTGACCAATTTTTTTTTATTTTTTTATGTTGTGCTGACCCATTTTTCCATTTTTTTACGTTGTGCTGGCCGTTTTTTTACGTTGTGCTGACCTTTTTTTTTGCTGACCTATTTTTTTCACTTTTTTTACGTTGTGCTGACCATTTTTTTATGTTGTGCTGATCGGTTTTTTTCCATTTTTTACGTTGTGCTGACCGGTTTTTTTACCGGTTCCCCCCTTTTTTTCGTTGTGCTGACCAAATTTTTTTTACGTTGTGCTGACTGGTTTTTTTCCCTTTTTTTACGTTTTGCTTAACGTTTTTTTAACATTGTGCTGACCGGTTTTTTTTGTGCTGACTGGATTCTTTTTACATTGTGCTGACCGATTTTTTCCCCCTTTTTTTTACGTTGTGCTGACCGGTTTTTTCTATTTTATTTTACGTTGTGTTGACCGGTTCCCCCACTTTTTTTTACGTTGTGCTGACCTATTTTTTCCCCTTTTTTAGGTTGTTGTGACCGTTTTTTTCGTTTGGCTGACAGTTTTTTTTAAATTGTGCTGACCGGTTTTATCCCTTTTTTACGTTGTGCTGACCGGTTTTTTTCGTTGTGCTGACTGGATTTTTTTTTACGTTGTGCTGAACGATTTTTTTCCCTTTTTTTTACGTTATGCTGACCATTTTTTTTACGTTGTGCTGACCTATTCTTTTTCCTTTTTTTTAACGTTGTGCTGACCCTTTTTTTTTTTGTTCTGACCCATTTTTTCCCTTTTTTTTCCATTTTTTTTACGTTGTGCTGACACTTGTTCTTTAAATGACACTATCCAGAGGAAGACACCTAAAGGCGCCGTAATGGCCTCATCATCGGTAGACTCCTCCGATTTTTTTTTCGATGTGCTGACCGGTTCTCCCCCTTTTTTTACGTTGTGCTGACTGGTCCCTTCCTATTTTCTTCGTTGTACTGATCGATTTTTTTTACGTTGTGTTGACCGATTCCCCCACCTTTTTTTACGTTGTGCTAACCTGTTTTTTTTCCCTTTTTTAGGTTGTGGAGACCCTTTTTTTTCGTTGGGCTGACAGTTTTTTTACATTGTGCTGACCGGTTTTTTTCCCTTTTTTTACGTTGTGCTGACCGTTTTTTTTTACGTTTTGCTGACCTATTTTTTTCCCCTTTTTTTTACATTGTACTGACCGATTCTTTTTTACGTTATGCTGATCGGTTTTTTCCCCTCTTTTTCCAATTTTTTTACGTTGTGCTGACACTTGTTCTTTAAATGACGCTATCCAGAGGAGGACACCTAAAGGCGCCGAAATGGCCTCATCTTCGGCAGGCTCCTCCGATTCTTTTTTCGTTATGCTGACTGGTTCCCCCCCTCCCCGTTTATTTTACATTGTGCTAACTGGTCCCCCCTTTTTTTTTTGTTGTGTTGACCGGTTTTTTTTTACGTTGTGCTGACCGGTTCCCCCCACCTTTTTTTTACGTTGTGCTGACCTGTTTTTTCCCTTTTTTTTACGTTGTGTTGACCTTTTTTTCGTTGAGCTGACCGTTTTTTTTATGTTGTGCGGACCGGTTTTTTCCCTTTTTTTACGTTGTGCTGACCGTTTTTTTTCTTTTTATTTTGCTTACCTGTTTTTTTCACTTTTTTTACGTTGTGCTGACCGTTTTTTTTATGTTGTGCTAACCGGTTTTTTTCCATTTTTTACGTTGTGCTGACCGGTTTTTTACCGATTCCCCCCTTTTTTTCATTGTGCTGACCATTTTTTCCCTTTTTTTACGTTATGCTGAACGTTTTTTTTATGTTGTGCTGATCAGTTCCCCCCTTTTTTATGTTGTGCTGACCAGTTTTTTGTTGCTGACCGGATTTTTTTTACGTTGTGCTGACCGGTTTTTTTCCCTCTTTTTACGTTGTACTGACCGGTTTTTTCCCCTTTATTTTACATTGTGTTGATCGGTTCCCCCACCCTTTTTTTACGTTGTGCTGACCTGTTTTTCCCTTTTTTTATTTTGTGCTGACCGTGTTTTTTTGTTGGGCTAACAGGTTTTTTTTAAATTGTGCTGACCGGTTTTTTCCGTTTTTTATGTTGTAATGACCGGTTTTTTTTGTTTTGCTGACAAGATTTTTTTTTACGTTGTGCTGACCGGTTTTTTTCCCTTTCTTTTTACGTTATGATGACCTCTTTTTTACGTTGTGCTGACTTGTTTTTTTCCCCTTTTTTTTACGTTGTGCTGACCGGTTGTTTTTTCTTGTGCTAACACTTGTTCTTTAAATGACGCTATCCAGAGAAGGACACCTAAAGTCGCCGTAATGGCCTCATCTTTGGTAGGCTCCTCCGATTTTTTTTCGTTGTGCTGACCGGTTCCCCCCTTTTTTTACGTTGTGCTGACTGGTCCCCCCTATTTTTTTTCGTTGTGCTGACCGGTTTTTTTTATGTTGTGCTGACCGGTTCTCCCCACCTTTTTTTTACGTTGTGCTGACCTATTTTTTTCCCTTTTTTTTACGTTGTGATGACCGTTTTTTTTCGTTGGGCTGACCATTTTGTTTTCGTTGTGCTGACCGTATTTTTTTTACGTTGTGCTAACCGGTTTTTTCCTTCTTTTTTTATGTTGTGCTGACTAGTTTTTTTTTCAGTTTTTTCTTTTTTTTACGTTGTGCTAACTTGTTTTTTTCCCTTTTTTTACGTTGTGCTGACCGTTTTTTTTACATGTTCCCCATTTTTTTTGTTGTGCTGACCAGATTTTGTTTTACGTTGTGCTGACTGATTTTTTTCCTTTTTTTTACGTTGTACTGAACGTTTTTTTTACATTGTGCTAACTGGTTCCCCCCTTTTTTTACGTTGTGCTGACCGATTTTTTTACGTTGTGCTGACCGATTTTTTTCCCTTTTATTTTACGTTGTGTTGACCGATTCCCCCCACCTTTTATTTACGCTGTGCTGACCTATTTTTTCCCCTTTTTTTAGGTTGTGTTGATCATTTTTTTTCGTTGGGCTGACATTTTTTTACATTGTGTTGACCGGTTCTTTTCCCTTTTTTTTACGTTGTGCAGACCGTTTTTTTGTTGTGCTGACCGGATTTTTTTTACGTTGTGCTGACCGGTTTTTTCCCTTTTTTTTTACGTTATGATGATCGTTTTTTTTTACGTTGTGCTGACCTATTTTTTTCACCTTTTTTTTTACATTTTGATGAACGATTTTTTTTTACGTTGTGATGACATCTTTTTTCCCCTTTTTTTTACATTGTGCTGACCAATTTTTTTATTTTTTTTTACGTTGTGCTGACCTGTTTTTTCCCTTGTTTTATGTTGTGCTGACCGATTTTTTTGTTGGGCTGACAGGTTTTTTTTTACATTGTGCTGACCGGTTTTTTCCCTTTTTTACGATGTACTGACCGTTTTTTTTTTGTTGTGCTGACCGAATTTTTTTTACGTTGTGCTGACCGGTTTTTTTCCCTTTTTTACGTTATGATGACCATTTTTTTTACGTTGTGCTGACCTATTTTTTCCCCTTTATTTTACGTTGTGCTGACCGGTTTTTTTGTTTTTTTTGTGCTGACACTTGTTCTTTAAATGACGCTATCCAGAGTAGGACACCTAAAAGTGTCGTAATGGCCTCATCTTTGGTAGGCTCCTCCGATTTTTTTTCATTGTATTGACCGGTTCCCCCCTTTTTTTTACATTGCGCTGACTGGTTCCCCCTATTTTTTTCGTTGTGCTGAATGGTTTTTTTACGTTGTGCTGACCGGTTCCCCCCACCTTTTTTTACGTTGTGCTGACCTGTTTTTTTCCCTTTTTTTACGTTGTGCGGACCGTTTTTTTTCGTTGGGCTGACCATTTTTTTCGTTGTGCTGACCGTATTTTTTTTACGTTGTGCTGACCGATTTTTCCCTTTTTTTACGTTGTGCTGACCATATTTTTTTTACGTTGTGCTGCCGATTTTTTTCCCTTTTTTTACGTTGTGCTGACCGATTTTTTCCCTTTTTTTTTACGTTGTGCTGACCATATTTTTTTTTAAGTTGTGCTGACCAATTTTTTTCTCTTTTTTTACGTTGTGCTGACCATTTTTTTTACATGTTCCCCCCCTTTTTTTTTGTGCTGACCAGATTTTTTTTTACGTTGTGCTGACTAATTTTTTTCCTTTTTTTTACGTTGTGCTGACCGATTTTTTTTTGTGCTAACACTTGTTCTTTAAATGACGCTATCCAGAGAAGGACACCTAAAGTGGCCGTAATGGCCTCATCTTCGGTAGGCTCCTCCGATTTTTTTTTGTTGTGCTGACCGGTTCCCCCTTTTTTTTACGTTGTGCTGACTGGTCCCCCCTATTTTTTTCGTTGTGCTAACCAGTTTTTTTTATGTTGTGCTGACCGGTTCCCCCCACCTTTTTTTTACGTTGTGCTGACCTATTTTTTCCCTTTTTTTTACGTTGTGCTGACCGTTTTTTCGTTGGGCTGACCATTTTGTTTTCATTGTGCTGACCGTATTTTTTTTACGTTGTGCTGACCGGTTTTTTCTTTTTTTTTTACGTTGTGCTGACCGTATTTTTTTTACGTTGTGCTGACCGGTTTTTTCCCCTTTTTTTATGTTGTGCTGACTAGTTTTTTTTCAGTTTTTTCTTTTTTTTCCGTTGTGCTAACTTGTTTTTTTCCCTTTTTTTACGTTGTGCTGACTGTTTTTTTTTACATGTTCCCCCTGTTTTTTTGTTGTGCTGACCAGATTTTTTTTTACGTTGTGCTAACTGATTTTTTTCTTTTTTTACGTTGTGCTGAACATTTTTTTTACATTGTGCTGACTGATTCCCCCTTTTTTTACGTTGTGCTTACCGGTTTTTTTTACGTTGTGCTGACCGATTTTTTTCTCTTTTATTTTACGTTGTGTTGACCGGTTCCCCCCACCTTTTTTTTACGCTGTGCTGACCTATTTTTTTCCCTTTTTTTTAGGTTGTGTTGATCATTTTTTTTTCGTTGGGCTGACATTTTTTTTACATTGTGCTGACCGGTTCTTTTCCCTTTTTTTTACGTTGTGCAGACCGTTTTTTTCTTTGTGCTGACCAGATTTTTTTTACGTTGTACTGACCGGTTTTTTCCCTTTTTTTTACGTTATGATGATCGTTTTTTTTTACGTTGTGCTAACCTATTTTTTCCCCTTTTTTTACATTATGATGAACGGTTTTTTTTATGTTGTGCTGACATCTTTTTTCCCCTTTTTTTTACATTGTGCTGACCAATTTTTTTATTTTTTTTTACGTTGTGCTGACCTGTTTTTTCACTTCTTTTATGTTGTGCTGACCGTTTTTTTTGTTGGGCTGACAGGTTTTTTTTTACATTGTGCTGACCGATTTTTTCCCTTTTTTACGATGTACTGACCGTTTTTTTTTATTGTGCTGACCAAATTTTTTTTATGTTGGGCTGACCGGTTTTTTTCCCTTTTTTACGTTATCATGACCTTTTTTTTACGTTGTGCTGACCTATTTTTTCCCCTTTATTTTACGTTGTGCTGACCGGTTTTTTTGTTTTTTTTTGTGCTGACACTTGTTCTTTAAATGACGCTATCCAGAGTAGAACACCTAAAAGCGTCGTAATGGCCTCATCTTTGGTAGGCTCCTCCGATTTTTTTTTCATTGTATTGACCGGTTCCCCCCTTTTTTTTTTACGTTGTGCTGACTGGTTCCCCCTATTTTTTTTCGTTGTGCTGAATGGTTTTTTTACGTTGAGCTGACCGGTTCCCCCCACCTTTTTTTACGTTGTGCTGACCTTTTTTCCCCTTTTTTTACGTTGTGCTGACCGTTTTTTTCGTTGGGCTGACCATTTTTTTTGTTGTGCTGACCGTATTATTTTTTAACGTTGTGCTGACCGATTTTTTCCCTTTTTTTTACGTTCTGCTGACCATATTTTTTTTACGTTGTGCTGCCGATTTTTTTCCCCTTTTATACGTTGTGCTGACCGATTTTTTCCCTTTTTTTTACGTTGTGCTGACCATATTTTTTTTTACGTTGTGCTGACCAATTTTTTTCCCTTTTTTTACGTTGTGCTGACCGTTTTTTTTTTACATGTTCCCCCTTTTTTTTTGTTGTTCTGACCAGATTTTTTTTTACTTTGTGCTGACTGATTTTTTTCCTTTTTTTTACGTTGTGCTGACCGATTTTTTTTGTGCTAACACTTGTTCTTTAAATGACGCTATCCAGAGAAGGACACCTAAAGTCGCCGTAATGGCCTCATCTTCGGTAGGCTCCTCCGATTTTTTTTCGTTGTGTTGACCGGTTCCCCCTTTTTTTTACGTTGTGCTGACTGGTTCCCCCTATTTTTTTTCGTTGTGCTGACCGGTTTTTTTTATGTTATGCTGACCGGTTCCCCCCACCTTTTTTTTACGTTGTGCTGACCTATTTTTTCCTTTTTTTACGTTGTGCTGACCGTTTGTTTTCGTTGTGCTGACCATTTTGTTTTCGTTGTGCTGACCGTATTTTTTTTACGTTGTGCTGACCGGTTTTTTCCTTTTTTTTACGTTGTGCTGACCGTATTTTTTTTACGTTGTGCTGACCGGTTTTTTCCCCTTTTTTATGTTGTGCTGACTAGTTTTTTTTTCAGTATTTTTCTTTTTTTTTACGTTGTGCTAACTTGTTTTTTTCCCTTTTTTTACGTTGTGCTGACCGTTTTTTTTACATGTTCCCCCTTTTTTTTTGTTGTGCTGACCAGATTTTTTTTTTCGTTGTGCTGACTGATTTTTTTCCTTTTTTTTACGTTGTGCCGAACATTTTTTTTACATTGGGCTGACCGGTTCCCGCTTTTTTTTACGTTGTGCTGACCGGTTTTTTTACGTTGTGCTGACCGATTTTTTTCCCTTTTATTTTACGTTGTGTTGACCGGTTCCCCCCACCTTTTTTTTACGCTGTGCTGACCTGTTTTTTCCCCTTTTTTTAGGTTGTGTTGATCGTTTTTTTCGTTGGGCTGACATTTTTTTACATTGTGCTGACCGGTTCTTTTCCCTTTTTTTACGTTGTGCAGACCGTTTTTTTCGTTGTGCTAACCGAATTTTTTTTACGTTGTGCTGACCGGTTTTTTCCCTTTTTTTACGTTATGATGACCTTTTTTTACGTTGTGCTGACCTATTTTTTCCCCCTTTTTTTTTACATTATGATGAACGGTTTTTTTTTACGTTGTGCTGACATCTTTTTTTCCCCTTTTTTTACATTGTGCTGACCAATTTTTTTATTTTTTTTTTACGTTGTGCTGACCTGTTTTTTCCCTTCTTTTATGTTGTGCTAACCGTTTTTTTGTTGGGCTGACAGGTTTTTTTTTACATTGTGCTGACCGGTTTTTTCCCTTTTTATGATGTACTGACCGTTTTTTTTTGTTGTGATGACCGAATTTTTTTTACGTTGTGCTGACCGGTTTTTTTCCTTTTTTACGTTATCATGACCGTTTTTTTTTTACGTTGTGCTGACCTATTTTTTTCCCCTTTATTTGACATTGTGCTGACCGATTTTTTTGTTTTTTTTGTGCTGACACTTGTTCTTTAAATGACGCTATCCAGAGTAGGACACCTAAAATCGTCGTAATGGCCTCATCTTTGGTAGGCTCCTCCGATTTTTTTTTCATTGTATTGACCGGTTCCCCCCCTTTTTTTACGTTGTGATGACTGGTTCCCCCTATTTTTTTCGTTGTGCTGAATGGTTTTTTTACGTTGTGCTGACCGGTTCCCCCCACCTTTTTTTACGTTGTGCTAACCTTTTTTTCCCCTTTTTTTACGTTGTGCTGACCGTTTTTTCGTTGGGCTGACCATTTTTTTCGTTGTGCTGACCGTATTATTTTTTTACGTTGTGCTGACCGATTTTTTCCCTTTTTTTTTACGTTGTGCTGACCATATTTTTTTTACGTTGTGCTGACCAATTTTTTTCCCTTTTTTTACGTTGTGCTGACCGTTTTTTTTTTACATGTTCCCCCTTTTTTTTTGTTGTGCTGACCAGATTTTTTTTTACTTTTTGCTGACTGATTTTTTTCCTTTTTTTTACGTTGTGCTGACCGATTTTTTTTTGTGCTAACACTTGTTCTTTAAATGACGCTATCCAGAGAAGGACACCTAAAGTCGCCGTAATGGCCTCATCTTCGGTAGGCTCCTCCGATTTTTTTTCGTTGTGTTGACCGGTTCCCCCCTTTTTTTTACGTTGTGCTGACTGGTTCCCCCTATTTTTTTTCGTTGTGCTGACCGGTTTTTTTTATGTTATGCTCACCGGTTCCCCCCACCTTTTTTTTACATTGTGCTGACCTATTTTTTTCCTTTTTTTTACGTTGTGCTGACCGTTTTTTTTCGTTGGGCTGACCATTTTGTTTTCGTTGTGCTGACCGTATTTTTTTTACGTTGTGCTGACCGGTTTTTTTCTTTTTTTTTACGTTGTGCTGACCGTATTTTTTTTACGTTGTGCTGACCGGTTTTTTCCCCTTTTTTTATGTTGTGCTGACTAGTTTTTTTTCAGTATTTTTCTTTTTTTTACGTTGTGCTAACTTGTTTTTTTCCCTTTTTTTACGTTGTGCTGACCGTTTTTTTTTTACATGTTCCCCCTTTTTTTTTGTTGTGCTGACCAGATTTTTTTTTACGTTGTGCTGACTGATTTTTTTCCTTTTTTTTACGTTGTGCTGAACATTTTTTTTACATTGTGCTGACCGGTTCCCCCCTTTTTTTTACGTTGTGCTGACCGTTTTTTTTTACGTTGTGCTTACCGATTTTTTTCCCTTTTATTTTACGTTGTGTTGACTGGTTCCCCCCACCTTTTTTTTACGCTGTGCTGACCTGTTTTTTCCCCTTTTTTTAGGTTGTGTTGATCATTTTTTTTCGTTGGGCTGACATTTTTTTTATGTTGTGCTGACCGGTTCTTTTCCCTTTTTTTACGTTGTGCAGACCGTTTTTTCGTTGTGCTAACCGGATTTTTTTTACGTTGTGCTGACCGGTTTTTTCCCTTTTTTTACGTTATGATGACCTTTTTTTACGTTGTGCTGA
Source organism: Arachis duranensis (assembly GCF_000817695.3). Taxonomy (NCBI): domain Eukaryota; kingdom Viridiplantae; phylum Streptophyta; class Magnoliopsida; order Fabales; family Fabaceae; genus Arachis; species Arachis duranensis. Next base: position 39,855,889 of record NC_029773.3, on the reverse strand, counting down.
CCTATTTTTTCCCCCTTTTTTTTTACATTATGATGAACGGTTTTTTTTACGTTGTGCTGACATCTTTTTTTCCCCTTTTTTTACATTGTGCTGACCAATTTTTTTATTTTTTTTACGTTGTGCTGACCTGTTTTTTCCCTTCTTTTATGTTGTGCTAACCGTTTTTTTTGTTGGGCTGACAGGTTTTTTGTTTTACATTGTGCTGACCGGTTTTTTCCCTTTTTATGATGTACTGACCGTTTTTTTTGTTGTGATGACCGAATTTTTTTTACGTTGTGTTGACCGGTTTTTTCCTTTTTTACGTTATCATGACCGTTTTTTTTTACGTTGTGCTAACCTATTTTTTTCCCCTTTATTTGACATTGTGCTGACCGGTTTTTTTGTTTTTTTTGTGCTGACACTTGTTCTTTAAATGACGCTATCCAGAGTAGGACACCTAAAAGCGTCGTAATGGCCTCATCTTTGGTAGGCTCCTCCGATTTTTTTTTCATTGTATTGACCGGTTCCCCCTTTTTTTTTACGTTGTGCCGACTGGTTCCCCCTATTTTTTTCGTTGTGCTGAATGGTTTTTTTACGTTGTGCTGACCGGTTCCCCCCACCTTTTTTTACGTTGTGCTGACCTTTTTTTCCCCTTTTTTTACGTTGTGCTGACCGTTTTTTTCGTTGGGCTGACCATTTTTTTCGTTGTGCTGACCGTATTATTTTTTTACGTTGTGCTGACCGATTTTTTCCCTTTTTTTACGTTCTGCTGACCATATTTTTTTTTACGTTGTGCTGCCGATTTTTTTCCCTTTTTTTACGTTGTGCTGACCGATTTTTTCCCTTTTTTTTACGTTGTGCTGACCATATTTTTTTTTACGTTGTGCTGACCAATTTTTTTCCCTTTTTTTACGTTGTGCTGACCGTTTTTTTTTACATGTTCCCCCTTTTTTTTTGTGCTGACCAGATTTTTTTTACTTTGTGCTGACTGATTTTTTTCCTTTTTTTTACGTTGTGCTGACCGATTTTTTTTTTTGTGCTAACACTTGTTCTTTAAATGACGCTATCCAGAGAAGGACACCTAAAGTCGCCGTAATGGCCTCATCTTCGGTAGGCTCCTCCGATTTTTTTCGTTGTGTTGACCGGTTCCCCCCTTTTTTTTACGTTGTGCTGACTGGTTCCCCCTATTTTTTTCGTTGTGCTGACCGGTTTTTTTTATGTTATGCTGACCGGTTCCCCCACCTTTTTTTTACGTTGTGCTGACCTATTTTTTTCCTTTTTTTTACGTTGTGCTGACCGTTTTTTTTTGTTGGGCTGACCATTTTGTTTTCGTTGTGCTGACCGTATTTTTTTTTTACGTTGTGCTGACCGGTTTTTTCCTTTTTTTTTACGTTGTGCTGACCGTATTTTTTTTACGTTGTGCTGACCGGTTTTTTCCCCTTTTTTTATGTTGTGCTAACTAGTTTTTTTTTCAGTATTTTTCTTTTTTTTTACGTTGTGCTAACTTGTTTTTTTCCCTTTTTTTACGTTGTGCTGACCGTTTTTTTTTACATGTTCCCCTTTTTTTTGTTGTGCTGACCAGATTTTTTTTTACGTTGTGCTGAACATTTTTTTTACATTGTGCTGACCGGTTCCCCCTTTTTTTTTACGTTGTGCTGACCGGTTTTTTTACGTTGTGCTGACCGATTTTTTCCCTTTTATTTTACGTTGTGTTGACCGGTTCCCCCCACCTTTTTTTTACGCTGTGCTGACCTATTTTTTCCCCTTTTTTTTAGGTTGTGTTGATCGTTTTTTTTCGTTGGGCTGACATTTTTTTTACATTATGCTGACCGGTTCTTTTCCCTTTTTTACGTTGTGCGGACTGTTTTTTTCGTTGTGCTAACCGAATTTTTTTTACGTTGTGCTGACCGGTTTTTTCCCTTTTTTTACGTTATGATGACCTTTTTTTTACGTTGTGCTGACCTATTTTTTTCCCTTTTTTTTACATTATGATGAACGGTTTTTTTTTACGTTGTGCTGAGATCTTTTTTCCCCTTTTTTTACATTGTGCTGACCAATTTTTTTATTTTTTTTTACGTTGTGCTGACCTGTTTTTTCCCTTCTTTTATGTTGTGCTAACCATTTTTTTTATTGGGCTGACAGGTTTTTTTTTTACATTGTGCTGACCGGTTTTTTCCCTTTTTATGATGTACTGACCGTTTTTTTTTTGTTGTGATGACCGAATTTTTTTTACGTTGTGCTGACCGGTTTTTTTCCTTTTTTACGTTATCATGACCGTTTTTTTTTTACGTTGTGCTGACCTATTTTTTTCCCCTTTATTTGACATTGTGCTGACCGGTTTTTTTGTTTTTTTTGTGCTGACACTTGTTCTTTAAATGACGCTATCCAGAGTAGGACACCTAAAAGCGTCGTAATGGCCTCATCTTTGGTAGGCTCCTCCGATTTTTTTCATTGTATTGACCGGTTCCCCCCTTTTTTTACGTTGTGCTGACTGGTTCCCCCTATTTTTTTCCTTGTGCTGACCGGTTTTTTTACGTTGTGCTGACCGGTTCCCCCCACCTTTTTTTACGTTGTGCTGACCTGTTTTTTCCCTTTTTTACGTTGTGCTGACCCTTTTTTTCGTTGGGCTGACCATTTTTTTCGTTGTGCTGACCGATTTTTCCCTTTTTTTACGTTGCGCTGACCATATTTTTTTACGTTGTGCTGACCGATTTTTTCCCTTTTTTTACGTTGTGCTGACCGTTTTTTTTATGTTGTGCTGACCGGTTTTTTTCTATTTTTTACGTTGTGCTGACCGGTTTTTTTTACCGATTCCCCTTTTTTTTTTCATTGTGCTGACCATTTTTTCCCTTTTTTTACGTTGGGCTGAACGCTTTTTTTACGTTGTGCTGATCGGTTCCCCCCTTTTTTTATGTTGTGCTGACCGGTTTTTTGTTGCTGACCGGATTTTTTTTACGTTGTGCTGACCGGTTTTTTTCCCTTTTTTTACGTTGTTTTGACCGATTTTTCCCCTTTATTTTACATTGTGTTGATCGGTTCCCCCACCCTTTTTTTACGTTGTACTGACCTGTTTTTCCCTTTTTTTTATGTTGTGCTAACCGTGTTTTTTTCTTGGGTTGACAGGTTTTTTTTGAATTGTGCTGACCGGTTTTTTCCCTTTTTTTATGTTGTAATGACTGGTTTTTTTTGTTGTGCTGACAAGATTTTTTTTATGTTGTGCTGACCGGTTTTTTCCCTTTTTTTTACGTTATGATGACCGTTTTTTTTTATGTTGTGCTCACTTGTTTTTTTCCCCTTTTTTTTACGTTGTGCTGACCGATTTTTTTTTGTGCTAACACTTGTTCTTTAAATGACGCTATCCAGAGAAGGACACCTAAAGTCGCCGTAATGGCCTCATCTTCGGTAGGCTCCTCCGATTTTTTTTCGTTGTGCTGACCGGTTCCCCCTTTTTTTTTACGTTGTGCTAACTGGTCCCCCCTATTTTTTTTCGTTGTGCTGACCGGTTTTTTTTATGTTGTGCTGACCGGTTACCCCCACCTTTTTTTTACGTTGTGCTGACCTTTTTTTTCCCTTTTTTTACGTTGTGCTGACCCTTTTTTTTTCGTTGGGCTGACCATTTTGTTTTCGTTGTGCTGACCGTATTTTTTTTTACGTTGTGCTGACCGGTTTTTTCCTTTTTTTACGTTGTGCTGACCGGTTTTTTTCCCTTTTTTATGTTGTGCTGACTAGTTTTTTTTTCAGTTTTTTCTTTTTTTTTACGTTGTGCTAACTTGTTTTTTCCCTTTTTTACGTTGTGCTGACCGTTTTTTTTACATGTTCCCCCTTTTTTTTTTGTTGTGCTGACCAGATTTTTTTCTACGTTGTGCTGACTAATTTTTTTCCTTTTTTTTACGTTGTGATGACCGGATTTTTTTTTGTGCTAACACTTGTTCTTTAAATGACGCTATCCAGAGAAGGACACCTAAAGTCGCCGTAATGGCCTCATCTTCGGTAGGCTCCTCCGATTTTTTTTCGTTGTGCTGACCAGTTCCCCCCTTTTTTTTACGTTGTGCTGACTGGTCCCCCCTATTTTTTTCGTTGTGATGACCGTTTTTTTATGTTGTGCTGACCGGTTCCCCCTACCTTTTTTTTACGTTGTGCTGACCTATTTTTTTCCCTTTTTTTACGTTGTGCTGACCGTTTTTTTTCGTTGGGCTGACCATTTGTTTTCGTTGTGCTGACCGTATTTTTTTTACATTGTGCTGACCGGTTTTTTCCTTTTTTTTACGTTGTGCTGACCGTATTTTTTTTACGTTGTGTTGACCGGTTTTTTCCCTTTTTTTATGTTGTGCTGACTAGTTTTTTTTTCAGTTTTTTCTTTTTTTTACGTTGTGCTAACTTGTTTTTTTCCCTTTTTTTACGTTGTGCTGACTGTTTTTTTTACATGTTCCCCCTTTTTTTTGTTGTGCTGACCAGATTTTTTTTACGTTGTGCTGACTGATTTTTTTCCTTTTTTTTACGTTGTCCTGAACGTTTTTTTTACATTATGCTGACCAGTTCCCCCCTTTTTTTTACGTTGTGCTGACCGATTTTTTTTACATTGTGCTGACCGATTTTTTTCCCTTTTATTTTACGTTGTGTTGACCGGTTCCCCCCACCTTTTTTTTACGCTGTGCTGACCTATTTTTTCCCCTTTTTTTTAGGTTGTGTTGATCGTTTTTTTCGTTGGGCTGACATTTTTTTTACATTGTGCTGACTGGTTCTTTTCCCTTTTTTTACATTGTGCAGACCGTTTTTCTCGTTGTGCTGACCGGATTTTTTTTACGTTGTGCTGACCGGTTTTTTCCTTTTTTTTTACGTTATGATGACCGTTTTTTTTTACGTTGTGCTAACCTATTTTTTCCCCTTTTTTTTACATTATGATGAACGTTTTTTTTTTACGTTGTGCTGACATCTTTTTTTCCCCTTTCTTTTACATTGTGCTGACCAATTTTTTTATTTTTTTTACGTTGTGCTGACCTGTTTTTTCCCTTCTTTTATGTTGTGCTGACCGTTTTTTTTGTTGGGCTGACAGGTTTTTTTTTTACATTGTGCTGACCGGTTTTTCCCTTTTTTACGATGTACTGACCGTTTTTTTTTGTTGTGCTTACCGAATTTTTTTTACGTTGTGCTGACCGGTTTTTTTCCCTTTTTTACGTTATGATGACCGTTTTTTTTTTACGTTGTGCTGACCTTTTTTTTCCCCTTTATTTTACGTTGTGCTGACCGATTTTTTTTGTTTTTTTTTGTGCTGACACTTGTTCTTTAAATGATGCTATCCAGAGTAGGACACCTAAAAGCGTCGTAATGGCGTCATCTTTGGTAGGCTCCTCCGATTTTTTTTCATTGTATTGACCGGTTCCCCCTTTTTTTTACGTTGTGCTGACTGGTTCCCCCTATTTTTTTCGTTGTGCTGACCGGTTTTTTTACGTTGTGCTGACCGGTTCCCCCACCTTTTTTTACGTTGTGCTGACCTGTTTTTTTTCCTTTTTTTACGTTGTGCTGACCGTTTTTTTCGTTGGGCTGACCATTTTTTTTTCGTTGTGCTGACCGTATTATTTTTTTACGTTGTGTTGACCGATTTTTTCCCTTTTTTTTTACGTTGTGCTGACCATATTTTTTTTTACGTTGTGCTGACCGATTTTTTTCCCCTTTTTTTTACGTTGTGCTGACCAGTTTTTTTCAGTTTTTTCTTTTTTTTACGTTGTGCTGTGCTTTTTTTTTTCCCTTTTTTTATGTTGTGCTGACCGTTTTTTTTACGTTTTGCTGACCGGTTTTTTTCCCTTTTTTTACGTTGTGCTGACTAGTTTTTTTTTGACATGTTCCCCCCTTTTTTTCGTTGTGCTGACCGAATTTTTTTTACGTTGTGCTGACTGATTTTCCCCTTTTTTTTACGTTGTGCTGAACATTTTTTTTACATTGTGCAGACCGGTTTTTTCCCTTTTATTTTACGTTGTGTTGATCGGTCCCCCCACCTTTTTTTTACGTTGTGCCGACCTATTTTTTTCACTTTTTTACGTTGTGTTGACCATTTTTTTCGTTAAGCTGACCATTTTTTTCGTTGTGCTAACCGTATTTTTTCTACGTTGTGCTGACCGGTTTTTTCCTTTTTTTTACGTTTTGCTGACCGTATTTTTTTTACGTTGTGCTGACCGATTTTTTTCCCCTTTTTTTACGTTGTGCTGACCAATTTTTTTTGTTTTTTCTTTTTTTTTTACGTTGTGCTAACCGATTTTTTTCCCTTTTTTTACGTTGTGCTGACTAGTTTTTTTTGACATGTTCCCTACTTTTTTTTCGTTGTGCTGACCGGATTTTTTTTTACGTTGTGCTGACTGATTTTTTCCCTTTTTTTTACGTTGTGCTGAACGTTTTTTTTAACATTGTGCTAACCGGTTTCCCCCTTTTTTTTTACGTTGTGCTGACTGCTTTTTTCCCTTTTATTTTACGTTGTGTTGACCGGTTCCCCCCACCTTTTTTTTATGTTGTGCTGACCTATTTTTTTTCCCTTTTTTTACGTTGTGCTGAATGTGTTTTTTACATTGTGCTGACCGGTTCCCCCCCCTTTTTTTTACGTTGTGCTGACCGATTTTTTTTACGTTGTGCTGTCCGGTTTTTTTCCCTTTTATTTTACATTGTGTTGACCGGTTCCCCCCACCTTTTTTTTACGTTGTGCTGTCCGGTTTTTTTCCCCTTTCTTTAGGTTGTGCTGACCGGTTTTTTTTGTTGGGCTGACATTTTTTTTACATTGTGCTGACCAGTTCTTTTCCCTTTTTTTACGTTGTGCAGACCGTTTTTTTCGTTGTGCTGACTGGATTTTTTTTATGTTGTGCTGACCGGTTTTTTTCCTTTTTTTTACGTTAGGATGACCGGTTTTTTTACGTTGTGCTGACCTGTTTTTTTCCCTTTTTTTTTACATTGTGCAGAACGGTTTTTTTTTACATTGTGCTGACCAGTTTTTTTATTTTTTTTTACGTTGTGCTGACCTTTTTTTCCATTTTTTTACGTTGTGCTGACCGTTTTTTTTTTCTGACCTATTTTTTTCACTTTTTTTTACATTGTGCTGACTGTTTTTTTATGTTGTTCTGACCGGTTTTTTTCCATTTTTACTTTGTGCTTATCGGTTTTTTTTACCGGTTCCCCCGCTTTTTTTCGTTGTGCTGACCGAATTTTTTTTACGTTGTGCTGACCATATTTTTTTTACGTTGTGTTGACCGATTTTTTTCCCTTTTTTTACGTTGTGCTGACCCATTTTTTTTTCAGTTTTTTCTTTTTTTTACGTTGTGCTGACTTGTTCTTTTCCCTTTTTTTACGTTGTGTTGACCATTTTTTTTACGTTGTGCTGACCAGTTTTTTTTCACTTTTTTTTACGTTGTGCTGACTAGTTTTTTTTGACATGTTCTCCCCTTTTTTTCGTTGTGCTGACCGGAATTTTTTTTACGTTGTGCTGACTGATTTTTTCCCTTTTTTTTTACGTTGTGCTGACCAGTTTTTTTATTTTTTTTTACGTTGTGCTGACCTGTTTTTTCCCTTTTTTATGTTGTGCTGACCGTTTTTTTTGTTGGGCTGACAGGTTTTTTTTTACATTGTGCTGACCAGTTTTTTCCCTTTTTTTATGTTGTACTGACCGGTTTTTTATCGTTGTGCTGACCGGATTTTTTTTACGTTGTGCTGACCGGTTTTTTTCCTTTTTTTACGTTATGATGACCGTTTTTTTTACGTTGTGCTGATCAGTTTTTTTCCCTTGTGCTGACCAGATTTTTTTTTTACGTTGTGCTGACAAGTTTTTATCCTTTTTTTTACGTTGTGCTGACCGATTATTTTATTTTATTTTATTTTATTTTCGTTGTGCTGACCAGTTCCCCCCGCCTCCCTTTTTTTTACGTTGTGCTGACCGATTTTTTCCCTTTTTTTACGTTGTGCTGACTGGTTTTTTTCCTTTTTTTACGTTGCGCTGACCTGTTTTATTTTTTTGTGCTGACCAGTACCCCTTTTTTTTACGTTGTGCTGACCGGTTCCCCTTTTTTTTATTTTTTATTTTTTTACGTTGTGCTGACCGGTTTTTTCCCTTTTTTTATGTTGTGTTGACCGGTTTTTTTTGTGCTGACCGGTTTCCCCCCTTTTTTTACATTGTGCTGACCGGTTCCTCCCCCTTTTTTACTTTTTATTTTCTTTACGTTGTGCTGACCGGTTTTTTTCCTTTTTTCGTTGTGCTGACCGTTTTTTTTTGTTGTGCTGACCGGTTTCCACCCTTTTTTATTTTTTTATTTTTTTTGTGCTGACCGTTATTTTTACGTTGTGCTGACCAGTGTTTTTTTCGTTGTGCTGACCAGATTTTTTTTACATTGTGCTGACTGGTTTTTTCCTTTTTTTACGTTGTGCTGACCGGTTTTTTTACGTTGTGCTTACCGGTTTTTTTCCCCTTTTTTTACATTGTGTTGACCGATTTTTTTTGTTGTGCTGACTGGATTTTTTTTTACGTTGTGCTGACCGGTTTTTTTCCTTTTTTTTACGTTGTGCTGGCCGGGTTTTTTTATTTACGTTGTGCTAACCGGTTTTTTCCCTTTTTTTACGTTGTGCTAACCTGTGTTTTTCCTTTTTTTTATGTTGTGCTGACTGTTTTTTTTTTTTTTGCTGCCTGGTTTTTTTCCTTTTTTTTCTATTTTTTTACGTTGTGCTGAAACTTGTTCCTTAAATGACGCTACCCAGAGGAGGACACCTAAAAGCGCCGTAATAGCCTCATCTACGGCAGGCTCCTCTGATTTTTTTTTCGTTGTGCTGACCAGATTTTTTTTACGTTGTGCTGACCGGTTTTTTCCCTTTTTTTACGTTGTTCTGACCGGTATTTTTTTCATTGTGCTGACCGGTTTTTTTTTTACATTGTGGTGACCTGTTTTTTCTCTTTTTTTTACGTTGTGCTAAACGTTTTTTTTTTACATTGTGCTGACCGGTTTTTTTCTCCTTTTTTTTCCTTTTTTTACGTTGTCCTGACACTTGTTCTTTAAATGGCGCTATCTAGAGGAGGACACCTAAAGGCGCCGTAATGGCCTCATCTTCGGCAGGCTCCTCCGATTTTTTTTCGTTGTGCTGACCGGATTTTTTTACGTTGTGCTGACCGGTTTTTTCGCTTTTTTTACGTTGTGCTGACCGGTTTTCTTTTTTTTTTGTTGTGCTGAACGGTACCCCCTCCCCTTTTATTTTTACGTTGTGCTGACCAGTTTTTTTCCCTTTTTTCGTTGTGCTGACCGATTTTTTTTACGTTGTGCTGACCAGTTTTTTCCCTTTTTTTACGTTGTGCTGAGCGGTTCCCCCCTTTTTTTATGTTGTGCTGACGGTTTTTTTGTGTTTTTTTTGTTTTTTTTACGTTGTGCTGACCTATTTTTTCCCTTATTTTTATGTTGTGCTGACCGATTTTTTTTGTGCTGACCAGTTTCCCCCCTTTTTTTATGTTGTGCTGACCGGTTGCCCCCTTTTTTATTTTCTATTTTTTTTACGTTGTGCTGAACGATTTTTTTCCCTTTTTTTTACGTTGTGCTGACCAGTTTTTTTTACATTATGCTGACCAATTTTTTTCCCTTTTTATCGTTGTGTTGACCATTTTTTTCATTGTGCTGACCAGTTCCCCCCTTTTTTTATTTTTTTATTCTTTTTTGTGCTGACCGTTTTTTTTACGTTGTGCTGATCAGTTTTTTTTCCCTTGTGCTGACCAGATTTTTTTTTACATTGTGCTGACCAGTTTTTATCCTTTTTTTTACGTTGTGCTGACCAGTTTTTTTTACGTTGTGCTTACCGGGTTTTTCCCCTGTTTTTATGTTGTGTTGACTGGTTTTTTTTCGTTGTGCTGAACGGATTTTTTCTACGTTGTGCTGACTGGTTTTTTCCCTTTTTTTACGTTATGCTGGCCGGGTTTTTTTTTACGTTGTGCTGACTGGTAATTTTTCACTTTTTTTACGTTGTGCTGACCGGGTTTTTTTTTTTTACAATGTGATTATCGTTTTTTTTACGTTGTGCTGACCTGTTTTTTCCTTTTTTTTTTACGTTGTGCTGACTGTTTTTTTTTTTTTTTCTTACCGATTTTTTTCCTTTTTTTTCCATTGTGCTGACACTTGTTCTTTAAATGACGCTATCTAGAAGAGGACACCTTAAGGCGCCGTAATGGCCTCATCTACGGCAGGCTCCTCCGATTTTTTTTTCGTTGTGCTGACCGGTTTCCCCCTTCTTTTTTACGTTGTGCTAACCGGTATTTTTTCGTTGTGCTGACGGTTTTTTTTGTGCTGACTGGTTTCCCCCCTTTTTTTATGTTGTATTGACCGGTTTTTCCTTTTATTACGTTGTGCTGACCGGTTTTTTTTCTTTTAGGTTGTGCTGACCTGTTTTTTCCCTATTTTTTACGTTGTGCTAAACATTTTTTTTTTACGTTGTGCTGACCGGTTTTTTTCTCCTTTTTTTTCCATTTTTTTACGTTGTCCTGACACTTGTTCTTTAAATTGCGCTATCCAGAGGAGGACACCTAAAGGCGCCGTAATGGCCTCATCTTCGGCAGGCTCCTCCGATTTTTTTCCGTTGTGCTGACCGGTCCCCCCGCCCCTTTTTTTTCGTTGTGCTGACCGGATTTTTTTTTACATTGTGCTGACCGATTTTTTTCCCTTTTTTTACGTTGTGCTGACCGGTTTTCTTTTTTTTCGTTGTGCTGAACGGTCCCCCCTTTTTTTACATTGTGCTTACCGGTTTTTTTCCTTTTTTTCATTGTGCTGACCGGTTTTTTTACGTTGTGCTGACCGGTTTTTTTTACGTTGTGCTGACCGGTTCCCCCACCCTTTTTTAAACGTTGTGCTAACCTCTTTTTCCCTTTTTTTTACGTTGTGCTGACCGTTTTTTTTGTTGGGCTGACAAGTTTTTTTCTCGTTGTGCTGACCGGTTCCCCCCTTTTTTACGTTGTGCTGACCGGTTCTTTTTACGTTGTGCTGACCGGTTCTTTTTGTTTTTTTGTTTTTTTGTTTTTTTTTTTTACGTTCTGTTGACCTATTTTTTTTCCTTATTTTTACGTTATGCTGACCATTTTTTATTTTTATTTTTTTTACGTTGTGCTGACCGTTTTTTTTCCCTTTTTTTCCATTTTTTTACGTTGTCCTGACACTTGTTCTTTAAATGACGCTATCCAGAGGAGGACACCTAAAGGCGCCGTAATGGCCTCATCTTTGGCAGGCTACTCCGATTTTTTTTTCGTTGTGCTAACCGGTTTCCCCTTCTTTTTTCGTTGTGCTGACTTGTCCCCCCTTTTTTTTTACATTGTGCTGATCGATTCTTTTTTGTGCTGACCTGTTCACCCCCTTTTTTTCGTTGTGCTGACCGGTTATTTTCCCTTTATTTTTACGTTATGCTGACCGATTTTTTTTTTTACGTTGTGCTGACCGGTTTCCCCCACCTTTTTTTTACATTGTGCTGACTTTTTTTTCCCTTTTATTACGTTGTGCTGACCGTTTTTTTTTTGTTGTGCTAACCGATTTTTTTATTTTTCTTTTTTTTGTTTTTTTTCGTTGTGCTGACCGGTTCCCCCCTTTTTTATTTATTTTTTTTGTGCTGGCCATTTTTTTTACCTTGTGCCGACCGGTTTGTTTCCCTTTTTTAACGATGTGCTGACCGGTTTTTTTGTGCTGCCCAGTTTTTTCCTTTTTTTACGTTGCACTGACCAGTTTTTTTTACATTGTGCTGATCATTTTTTGTACGTTGTGCTGACCATTTTTTTAGCTGACCGGTTCCCCCCATTTTTTATGTTGTGCTTATCGATTTTTTTACGTTGTGCTGACTGGTCCCCCTCCTTTTTTATTTTTTATTTTTTTTACGTTGTGCCAACCAGTTTTTTTTGCTGACCGGTTCCCCCCCATTTTTTTCGTTGTGCTGACCGATTTTTTTCCCTTTATTTTTATGTTGTGCTGACCTGTTTTTTCCCTTTTTTTTACGTTGTGCTGACCGTTTTTCTTGTTGTGCAGATCATTTTTTTTTACGTTGTGCTGACCGATTTTTTCCTTTTTTTTACGTTGTGCTGATCATTTTTTTTACGTTGTGCTGACTGGTTTCTTTTTTTAATTATTTTTTTATTTTCTTTATGTTGTGCTGAGCGGTTTTTTCCCTTTTTTTACGTTGTGCTGACCTTTTTTTTCCTTTTTTACGTTGTGCTGTCTGTTTTTTACTGACCGGTACCCCCCGTTTTTTTTGTTGTGCTAACCGGTTTTTTCTTTTTTTACGTTGTGCTGATCGGTTCCCCCTTTTTTATTTTTTATTTTTTTACGTTCTGCTGACCTCTTTTTTTTTGTGCTGACCAGTTCCCCCCCTTTTTTTTCGTTGTGCTGACCGAATTTTTTTTACATTGTGCTGACCGGTTTTTTTCTTTTTTTACGTTGTGCTGACCGTTTTTTTATGTTGTTCTGACTAATTTTATTTTTGTGCTGACTGGTTCCCCCCTTTTTTCGTTGTGCTGATTGGTTTTTTTTTACGTTGTTCTGACCGGTTCCCCCTACCTTTTTTTTTACGTTGTGCTGACCTACTTTTTTTTCCATTTTTTACGTTGTGCTGACCATTTTTTTGTTGTGCTGACCGGTTTTTTTTATTTTTTTCTTTTTTTTCATTGTGCTGACCTGTTTCGCCCGCCCCCCTTTTTATTATGTTGTGCTGACCGGTTTCTTCCCTTTTTTTTACGTTGTGCTGACCGTTTTTTTACGTTATGCTGACCGATTTTTTTCCTTTTTTTAACGTTGTGCTGACCAGTTTTTTTTGTGCTGACCGGTCCCCCCTTTTTTTTACGTTGCACTGAGCAGTTCCACCCCCTTTTTTATTTTTTATTTTTATTTTTTTACGTTGTGCTGACCAATTTTTTTCCTTTTTTTATGTTGTGCTGACCGGTTTTTTTTTGTGCTGACCGGTTCCCCCCTTTTTTTATGTTGTGCTGACCGGTTGCCCCCTTTTTTATTTTCTATTTTCTTTACGTTGTGCTGAACGGTTTTTTTCCCTTTTTTTACGTTGTGCTGACCGGTTTTTTTTACGTTGTGATGACCGATTTTTTCCCTTTTTCTCGTTGTGCTGACCATTTTTTTTCGTTGTGCTTACCGGTTCCCCCCTTTTTTATTTTTTTATTTTTTTTGTGCTGACCATTTTTTTTACGATGTGCTGGTCGGTTTTTTTCCTTGTGCTGACCAGATTTTTTTTTTACGTTGTGCTGTCTAGTTTTTATCCTTTTTTTACGTTGTGTTGACCGTTTTTTTTTACGTTGTGCTTACTGGTTTTTTCCCTTTTTTTACGTTGTATTGACCGGTCTGTTTTTCGTTGTGCTGACCGGATTTTTTTTCGTCGTGCTGACCAGTTTTATCCCTTTTTTTACGTTGTGCTGACCGGGTTTTTTTTTTACAATGTGATTATCGTTTTTTTTACGTTGTGCTGACCTTTTTTTTCCTTTTTTTATGTTGTGCTGACTGTTTTTTTTTTTGCTGACCGGTTTTTTTCCTTTTTTTTCCATTGTGCTGACACTTGTTCTTTAAATGACGCTTTCCAGAGGAGGACACCTAAAGGCGCCGTAGTGGCCTCTTCTACGGCAGGCTCCTCCAATTTTTTTTCGTTGTGCTGACCGGTTTCCCCCTTCTTTTTTTAGTTGTGCTGACCGGATTTTTTTTTACGTTGTGCTGACCGATTTTTTCCCTTTTTTTACGTTGTGCTGACCGGTTTCTTTTCTGCTGACCGGTTTCCCCCCTTTTTTTATGTTGTGTTGACCGGTTTTTTTACCTTTTATTACGTTGTGCTGACTGGTTTTTTTTCTTTTACGTTGTGCTGACCTATTTTTTTCCCTTTTTTTTTAACGTTGTGCTAAACATTTTTTTTACGTTGTGCTAATCGGTTTTTTTCTCCTTTTTTTCCATTTTTTTTACGTTGTCCTGACACTTGTTCTTTAAATGGCGCGTTCTAGAGGAGGACACCTAAAGGCGCCGTAATGGCCTCATCTTCGGCAGGCTCCTCCGATTTTTTTCGTTGTGCTGACCAGTTCCCCCGCCTCTTTTTTTTGTTGTGCTGACCGGATTTTTTTTTTACGTTGTGCTGACCGATTTTTTCCCTTTTTTTACGTTGTGCTGACTGATTTTCTTTTTTTTTTCGTTGTGCTGAACGGTCCCCCCTTTTTTTAAGTTGTGTTGACCGGTTTTTTTCCCTTTTTTTCATTGTGCTGACCGGTTTTTTTTACGTTGTGCTGATCGTTTTTTTTACGTTGTGCTGACTGTTTTTTTTGTTGGGGTGACCGGTTTTTTTTCTCGTTTTGCTGACCGGTTCCCCCCTTTTTTTACGTTGTGCTGACCGGTTCTTTTTGGTTTTTTTGTTTTTTTATTGTTTTTTTTACGTTGTGATGACCTTTTTTTCTCTTATTTTTACGTTGTGCTGACCATTTTTTATTTTTATTTTTTTTACGTTGTGCTGACCGGTTTTTTTACCCTTTTTTCCATTTTTTTACGTTGTCCTGACAATTGTTCTTTAAATGACGCTATCTAGAGGAGGACACCTAAAGGCGCCGTAATGGCCTCATCTTGCGCAGGCTACTCCGATTTTTTTTCGATGCTGACCGGTTCCCCCTTTCTTTTTTTTCGTTGTGCTGACTGGTCCCCCCTTTTTTTTAAGTTGTGCTGACCGATTTTTTTTGTGCTGACCTGTTCACCCCCTTTTTTTGTTGTGCTGACCGGTTTTTTTCCCTTTATTTTTACGTTATGCTGACCGGTTTTTTTTTACGTTGTGCTGACCAGTTTCTCCCTCCTTTTTTTTCCGTTGTGCTGACCTTTTTTTCCTTTTTTTTTCCGTTGTGCTGACCTTTTTTTCCCTTTTTTTACGTTGTGCTGACCGTTTTTTTGTTGTGCTAACCGGTTTTTTTATTTTTCCTTTTTTGTTTTTTGTTTTTTTTTGTTGTGCTGACCGGTTCCCCCTTTATTTATTTATTTTGTGCTGGCCATTTTTTTTACGTTGTGCTGACCGGTTTGTTTCCCTTTTTTTAACGATGTGCTCACCGGTTTTTTGTGCTAACCGGTTTTTTCCCTTTTTTTACATTGCACTGACCGGTTTTTTTTTTTACGTTGTGGTGATCGTTTTTTTTACATTGTGCTGACCTTTTTTTTAGCTAACCAGTTCCCCCCTTTTTTACGTTGTGCTTACCAGTTTTTTTTACGTTGTGCTAAACGGTCCCTGGTGCGCGAAATTGTGAACAATACTTTTCACAACTTTCATAATCCCTGGTCATGAACCCCAAAAACTTGGTAGCTCAGTACCATGGCATTACACAACTTCGCACAACTAACCAGCAA
>NC_029773.3:39840055-39840469 GCF_000817695.3 Arachis duranensis | reverse complement strand
TCATCATGATTCAACTTGGGTGGTAGGCATATAGAATTCTCCTTTATGCACCAAATTCTCCTTCTAGACCCATACAATTTATCATTCCTCCAACCATAGTATTTATGCCTTGAGGTTTTAACCTTAATGAGCCTAACATTCTCTTTCCAACCATTACACCACTCTCCATTACTCTTAACTCCACAAAGAGCTCTAAGTTGGCCATCATTTTCAATCAACCCATATTCAAGTGAGAAAGTGAAGCTTAGGGATAGAAATTTTACCCACTTGAATGTTATGTTAGGTGATGGTGGCTTGGGAAGGGGGGCTCCCCACACTTAGCCATTGCGATGTCTACGCTCTTGTGCTCTTTCCTTGTAACTTCCACCTCTTGACAACTTATATCAACTTCAACCTCTTCCTCTTGGTAGCTTC
>NC_029773.3:39839396-39840009 GCF_000817695.3 Arachis duranensis | reverse complement strand
TTGGTGTTGTCTTCAAGAACTTCATCTTGCCCAATGGGAGGTGATTCAACTTTGGATAGGAATTCATTGATGAATGAGTTCATCTCTTGATCAACCTCTTCATATTCTTCAATTTCGATATACACCATGCCATTTTCGTTTTCCTTGGGAGGTTGTACACACTCTTCTATAACTTCAACTTCATGTCCAATGGGAGAGGATTCGATTATAGATAGAAATTCATCCATGATGGAATCCGTCTTTTGATAGGCCTCTTCCAAGTCTTCAACTATGACATGTCTTGGAGGTTGCGCACCCTCTTCAACATCAATATTAAGCTTCTTGGAGGAGTTCTCCATGATGCTATATTCCCATGGACTTTCAATATCTCCTAAATCTTCAACCACTTCTTCCTTTTCTTCAATAACCATAGGCTCCTCCAATTGCTCTAATACAAAATAGCATCCCTCATCCCCCACCGGAATTTTCAATCTCTCCTTCATGCTTTGTTCTTCAATTGATTCTCCATATGTGGCTATGGAAGCACCTTGAGTGTTCAAACATTTGTAGGCTAAAGTATGCACTACCTTGGTCAAGTTAGTCACAAACTCTAAGGTGTTCCTTTGCATATCCG
>NC_029773.3:39819024-39837918 GCF_000817695.3 Arachis duranensis | reverse complement strand
ATCCTAGAGAGAAGTGAGAGTTTCTCTCTCTAAAACTAACTCTAACTCCTAAAACTAAGCTAATGATCAAAAGTACCTAAAAGTATATTGATTCCCCTTCAATACTTGACTTAAATAGCATCAGAAATGAGTTGGATTGGGCCCACAAGGCTCCTAAAACCGCTGGGGACGATTTCATTAAAGTGGGCAAGGACAGAATCGGCGCGCGCGCGCAAAGTGCGCGTGCGCGCCCCTGAACGCGAAGCAACATGTGGCAAAATTTATATCATTTTGAAGCCCCGGATGTTAGCTTTCCAACCCAACTGGAACCGCATCATTTGGACCTCTGTAGCTCAAGTTATGGTCGTTTAAGTGCGAAGAGGTCGGCTTGACAGCTTTCCGGTTCTTTCATTTCTTCATGAGTTCTCCAACTTTTCATGCTTTCTTTCTTCATTCCTTTGATCCAATCTTTGCCTCCTAAATCTGAAATCACTTAACAAACATATCAAGGCATCTAATGGAATCAATGAGAATTAGATTTAGTTATTTTAAGACCTAAAAAGCATGTTCTCACTCTTAAGCACAATTAAAGGAGAATATACAAAACCATGCTATTTTATTGAATAAATGTGGGTGAAAGGTGATAAAATTCCCTAAAATCAGTACAAGATAAACCCTAAAAATGGGGTTTGTCACCTGACAACTCTAACAAGGGACAAAATAATCTCTTATCCCTTTATTCGAAAACGACATCATTCTTCTCCAATTTTTATCATATCTCACATAACCCTAACATTCATACTCTCCTTCTTCATTTTCACAATCTTCTTTTCCATATTTTCCTTCCTCCTCTTTAGCTCCAAGATTAAGTCATGGTGTAATTGCCACATGTGTCGCACCTACCTCAATATGTCATGGACCACACACTTCCTAAATATCTATGACTGGTACATCCACCTTCTCTGCACTTAACCCACCAGAAACATCCACTTCCACGTCCTCGATAACATTACCTCCAACCCCGACAACGTTCCATAACTATCCCAAGGGCACTCCTTTCTCCACTCTCCTGCAAGCAATATAGATTATTTGGACATTAGAAAATCATGAGAAGATTATCCTTCGACTCATATGCAAATTCTCATTTGAAATAGACATTGAGTGCTTCATTCCTTCTTTTCCGGAGTCCAAGTTGGCAGACAGCTTCGACCTTGCATCCAAGCTATCACTACAACGAGCAATATTGCCGTTGCCGCTCATATGAAAACTGAAGTGATTATTGAACATTGGTTCGGAGAAGAAGCTGAAAGAAGCGATCGGAGTGGTGGACAATGTGGTCATGGAGATGATAAGGCAGAGGAGGAGGGAGATGACAATGATGACGACGGGTCTTGATAAAACAGACTTGCTGTCTAGATTCATGGGATCCATCGAAGATGATAAGTAGTTGAGAGACATAGTCATTAGTTTTCTGAATATGAATTGGTTGAGAACAAGTTGAGAATTTTTTTCTTGTGAATATTGAAGTTGTAGAGTGTGCATTGTGTAACTTGAAGTTACAGTGTTAGACTATTAGTGTTATGCGAGATATGATGAAAATTGGGAGAGAACCGTGTTATTTTTTAACAGAGGAGATGAAGGACTATTTTGTCCCATGTTAGAGTTGTCCGGGACTATTTTGTCCTCCGTTAGAGTTGACGGAGTAACGGACCTAAGTGATTGACAGAGTTAGTTGTTAGAAACCAATCGAATAATTAATTTTAGTTGGAGACTAAAGTGTCTGGTCTGAAATTTTTTGAGGACTAAAATGGGTATATACTCTTTTTATTTCTTTAAAAAAAACTTTTATTTAACAAAATAGTCAAATGACATTTATAAGTTATATGAAAAATATTAAATTTAAAATTAAAAAAATAAATACTTTTTATATTAAATTATAGTTTAAGAAAAATACAGAGCATAAAAAACATTGTAACACTGTAACACATAAAAATACTTTTTTTAATAAATCTGAAAGCTTTTCAATTATAAAAATAGAAAAAAATTCTTAACTTTTTAATTCGAAGATACATAATTTTTTAATTAATTGAAAATATAAAAACATTTTGATCTTTTAAAATATGGGATATTTAAGTTTTTTCATAAAAAATATATATAAGGGCAAATTGATTTCTAAAA
Source organism: Arachis duranensis (assembly GCF_000817695.3). Taxonomy (NCBI): domain Eukaryota; kingdom Viridiplantae; phylum Streptophyta; class Magnoliopsida; order Fabales; family Fabaceae; genus Arachis; species Arachis duranensis. Next base: position 39,835,761 of record NC_029773.3, on the reverse strand, counting down.
AAATTTAGATATCTCATATTTTAACAAGTAAAGAATGCTTTTGTATTTTTAATTGGTCGAGAATTTATTTATCTTTGAGATAAAAAGTTAAGAATGTATTTATAATATTTTTTTTTTACAAGAAGTTCTCTTAGTTATATCTTTGTAATATAACTAAAACACCCACCAAGAGAACCAATACACCACAAAAAGAAGAGAATAACCACAGATTATTTTATATGTAGATTTGGATTTTATATCTAAATCTTTGAAAGAAAAAAAAATAGAAACAACAACTAGAGAAAATAAAGAAGAAGGAGAGGAGAAAGGTGAGTGAAAAAAAAAGAGAAAGAAAAAAAAAGAAAGAGAAGATATTGAGATTAAAAGGAAGAGAGTAAAAAAGAGGAGTAGAGAAAAGTATGGCAGCCAAGACTCGGGCGACAACGATCCTCAGAAAAGCTTCGTGATTATTTCTCTTCACGGGAGATAGAGGTTTGCTTTCATTTTATTGGATAACCTAGTTAACAAAATAAAAAAGTCTCGACCTTTCTACTCTATCTTAAAGATTTTTTTTTGGCTTTACTAAACACTTATAAAAAATAGAGTAAAATCCCATCTCAAATCCCTAATAATTTCATGAAATCTCTTTTCGCTCTTTAACGAAAGTATAATTTCATCGCGACCCCCTATCCATTACTTTTGTTAGACATTTTGGTGCTTCCGTCAAAGTCTCCATCAATAGAAAGAGTATAATCCTAACCTGACTCTTAATCATCATCGACATCTACCATCATTCTCTACATTTTCTCTTTCTTATCTCCATTATTTTTGGCCACCATCATCACCAACATTCACCACCATTCTTTATTTTTGCTGCACCACTTTACTACCATCATTCTTCTTCTTTTTGACCGAACCAAAACCACGAAGTCATATCTCTCCCTCTACTTCTCTATTCACTAAGGGTGTATATTGTCCGACTCGGATTCGAACATTTTAGGGACTAATTTGGTGTGATTTCATCGGATTTAGGATTGGGTAAGGTCTCAAAAATAGACAAAGTCATTATTTAGGGTCAGATCCGGGTCAAGGCAAACCGAGCTTCACCTAACCCATGTGCACCCTAAGGAAATTCAAAAAGGTATATATATATGTTTTAAATTAATTCCAATATTATGCTATATTAATTATAAGCTTATTGTTTTATTTTTAATCACACTTGTTGAATTAGAAAATAGATCAAAGAAGCATCAAATTAGAATTTATAGATAAATTCAAGTTCAAATATGGATATCAACTTCTCGGTAATAAGTTTCTTCTTTATAAATAAGTTTCTTTATAAATTATTGTTAAAGTTTTAAAGGCCCGGTTTGGACCCGGTATAATTGTGACCCAAAAATGTTTAGATTTCATCGGGTCTAGAGACGAGTTAGGGTCTAAAAAATAGATCTGGTGTATATTTAGGGTCGGGTCTGGGTTGGGACAAACTCAATTTCACTGGCCATGTACATCCCTACTGTTTACCATCGGCAATCTCGCGCCGCTACGGCTACCCTCTCTCCCCTTTTCTTCTCCTTATCCTCACAATCCCTCTTTCACTAGCTTGCCCCTATCTCTATTTGATTTCACACTAAATTCTAAATTTGCATTCCAAGTAGAGAACATTACATCGAATAAATTAAAACATTGATGCACTCCCATAATTAACAAACCACTATTTCACATAAAAATCGATACTTTAAGTAAATATCTATACTCAATCATCAAAATATAGAAAAAGACAAATTGTGAGACCACATTTTCAATCAAATTCAAGTATTTAAACAGATAAAACTACTCAATTGAAAGAAGGTAGCAGTAGATTGATGTAAAGAAAAAGAAGAAGAAAAAGAAGGAGGAGGAGAAGGAGGAAAATGATGTGATAGTGAGTTGGTATAGTGATAACAGAGAATGGTAGTGGATATTGGTGATGATGGTGGCCGAAAATAATATTGAGAAGAAAGGGAGAGGAGAGTTGGCTTGGTGGTATTCTGGCTCGCATAGAAAATAAGAGGAGAAAAAAAAAAGAAGAGGGACAATTTATCCATTAAATTGTTGACTTAAATGTTCACGTAGGCAAGATCTATTAACTCTAGACGGAGACATTAATAGAGGGGACAAAATATCTCACGGAATTAATAGTTAGGGGTCACGATGAGATTATACTTTTGTTAAGGAGAAGAAAGGAATTTCATAAATTTGTTATGGCCGAAATGAGGTTTCACTCTAAAAAATAAGAGTAAAAGCATTATATGAAAATATTAAATATTTTTAAAATATTTTTAAAAAAACAAAGTTTCAATTTTTATATTTTTTAACTAGTGTGCTAATCAATACCAAAGAGTAATAATAAGTGGTTTTAGTGTTAACAGAATGACACAGATGCAGGCCTTTAATTATGTGAGCACTTTGACGCTGATAATTTTTCACACATATGGAAACTCAAAAGCTACCACACAACTTTTTTGAGAGTATCCCTGTCTTGCTTAATTTAAGTATTTATGTACTTTAGAATCTCTTTATTTATTTAAATTTCAGGGAATAATAATAATAAATAATCAAATTTGTCTCGAAAAAATTATTAGTTTTTTTGAATTTATCTTAAATTTTTTTAAATTAAATTTATCTTTTAAATATTTTAAATTAGTTATATTAGTCATTTTATTACTTTTTTATTGGCAATGTCAAAGTTTGTTGATATTACATGCTAAATAATATTTCAGTATCATATTTAGTTTAAGATAAATATAAATAATGAAGGATAAATTTAGAATTTAAAAACTTAAATGAGAATATTTAAAAAAATATTATTAAATTTAGGTCTCTATTTCTAGAAATTTCAATTCCTTGTATTTCCACTTTTTGAAAATATTGAAGAAATTAAAATTTTGTATTTAAAGACTAAAATTTTTAGTTCTAATTTTTTGTCGCCAAACACAATATTCAGATTTAGTCTCCTAGTCTCAAAAAACAAATACAACTTTCAAGTTTGGAAGGTCTCAGATTTTGTATTTTTAAAAACAATACTCAATCTTAGTCTTATAATTTCAATTTTATCCATACTAATAAAGGTTTAAAATATTTTTTTGTTAATATTTTTAAGAAATTTTGAAATTATTTTTAATTTTTTATTTATATCAATTTTATCGGTAATCTATGAATACATTTTAATTATATTTAATTTTTATTCATTACCTTCACTTGTTAATAACAGTTTAAAATCAAATATAATTTTAAAACATAAATAAAAAATCCAGAATATTATTACAAATTAAATTTTTGAATTGGGGATATTTTAAAATAATATTAACAGGCATCATTAATAATTAATATAGATAAATTTAAGACTTATGTAAATGTTACTAGGACTTAAATTGATACAAATTAAATAATAAAAATATATTTTTAAATTTCTTACAAATATTGAAACACACTTTATAAAGAAATTAGGGGCAGCATGGAGGAGGAATAATATAGGTTTTCTGAAATACTCCAATAGGCATTTTAATTTTGACTCCTCCTCGAAAGGAGAACAAATTAAAAATAAAAATAAAAAAATATTGTGTTGCATCATAATAATTATTAGGTTAGGAGCACTTTTATATAGAATAATATTACACATTAATATCTTTTTATTAACTAAGTCTAATTAAATTGATCTAACATAATAAAAATTTGCTATGACTAATATTATTTTAAATTTTATTATTTAATTTTATTGGATTTAGTTTATAAAAAAATTTAGATATGTAACGTTATTCATTTTTATATATATGTATCTTCATTTTCTTTCTTTGTGTTTAGTAAAAATTTTAAGATAAAAAATATATGAAGATACTAATATTTATACAAGATGAAAAGATACTGATATTTATATTAGATGGAAAAAAAATATTATCTCGATATCTACTTTTAAAAAAGGCTCTAGATAGATAAAAAATAAATTAAATTTCATCATATAATAAAAACAATTTGTTTAATTTACTTTTAAAAGTATATTTATAATTTTAATTGCTCGTGTCTATTTTTTTTATGTTGAGAATCAAATCAAATTTATTAAACGGGATGTGAAAATTGCATTGGTTATTAGATTCTTTATTTTATCTAACAGCACTGTTAGAAAAAATATTATTAGTGGTTATTTATTTTACTCTTAACAACAAAAAAAATAATTACTAATGTATTTATTGACAAATTATTTTATGTTTTGTTGTTAAAAAAATGTAACGATAATTATATAACTATCGATAAAAATTTTTTAATGATAGCAAAAAATATAAATTAAATAAATACATAATAATTATTATATTATTGTCACTAAAATTTATCAATGAAAGTAAGTTTTATTGTAGTGTAGTGAGGAGAAATAAATGAATTTAATGTTGATAAAATGTTAGTATAGAGAAAACAAAATGTCAAAAACATATTATGTAACAAAGGAAAAAGAATTGGAATGAGATATGTTAGAATTAAAGATGAGAATAAGACCCATGACCAAAGAAAAAAAATAAGAATAAGACAAAGAATCGATGAGGTAGAAATTTTTGAAGTAATGTTCTAAAAATTGAACTGTATCGGCCGGTTTAATCAGAAACTAATCATTTAGTCGGTTTAATCTATTTACAAAATTGCACTGTAAAAAACTGACAAAAAATTGGTCGAATTGGTGGTTAATTGGCGAACCGAACGAACTGGCCAGGTTTTAGAAAGTATTGGTTCTTTCCCCAGCTTATGAAACGGCGTCGTTTGGCCTTTTTTAAAAAAAAAAAGAAGGCTGAAGAAGTTCAGCACGTGATCCAATTTACCCTAAATCTTTAATCCCCAAAATCTTCGAAGAACACTCCCAGTCTCCCACTCAGATTCTCTCCACTTCTCCTATCACCACTGTCCGTCACCCTCCTCCTCCCTCACCGTCGCGCTCTCCCTCTCACTCTGAAGGTCAGCGCAGCACCGTCGTCGCACGCTTGAGAAACCTGTCCGAGGAGAACGCCTTCATCGCGTGCCTCACCCAGCCCGAGGAGAATCGTCGTGTCAGAGGCAGAATCGTCGCTGTTTTCGTCGTGTCAGAGGAGAATAATCTTCATCGCCGTCCATCAAATTCGTCAAAGTTAGAATCGTGTTTGTTCGTTCTCTATCGCCATTGGTAGCCTCTTCTCTGTTGGCCGCTCTTTCTTCCGGTAAGTCAGCCTCTGTAATTTATGTGATTTTCATTTACCTTGAAGTATTTGTTAATTATTATAGCATTGTTGTGATATCTGTCATTTTATATTTATGTGATTTTCCGTGATTTCTGTGATTTTATATTAGTTGTTGTCTATGTCATAATGTTGAAAGTTCTTGCTTGTGATTATGCCTCATATATGTGCCTCTTGTTTAATTGATGCTATAGTATTTGCTTTAATCAATCAATTCTGCATTGTTATCCAACTAATTACTAATTCATGCACAGTGGCCGAAGGAAAACTGAAATTGAATGGTTGAAGTTATTGTGGATTTGTAATGACAATTGAGGATTATTTTTTTATTTCAAATTTATCTGTTTTTTTTTTCGATTTTTTTTAGCTTTTAAAATATGCGGATATCTCTGGAGACCCCGATCTCCGACGGATACCGATGCCCAATGCCCGTTTTCCGCGACTGAGATACTGAGACACAAAATCGTGTTTGACAGAGGAGATACGAACAGAAACAATGTGTCCAGAGCAATGTTCTAAAAACTGGACCGGACTGACCGGTCGGACCGGTTTAACCGCGAACCGGCAATAGTAACAATCCGCTCAGGCATGTAAAACCGGTAATAAAAAAATCGATAAAAAACCGTTGAACCGGACGAGAACCTGTCGGTCGGACCGAACCGGAACCCGCCGGTTTACACAAAGCTCCTTCGTTTCTTTCTCCCCTTCTTTCTTTCATTTAGAAAGAAATCACACAAACCCTAGCACTGTAAGCCTACACCACCGCCGCAAGGAGTGGAATACTGCCGCCGTCCGTCGCACTCAAAGTTCGCCATTCATCATCTATCTTCCCTCGTGCTCCAAGTCTTCAACCCCTGTTCGCTGTCACCGATCGCGGCTGCTTCCTCGAGCTCGGCGTGCGTCATCTTTGTCTGCTCAGCCGTCCTTCCGTCGTCGTTTGTTTGCCGTTCACGTTCACGTCTTCGTTCAGCTGTCGTCTTCGTTCGCGTTCTTCGCCGTTCACGTTCGCTTGGCGTTCACCGTTCGCGTTCACTCGCTGTTCACCGTTCGAGTTCGCGTTCGTCTGGAAGCCACATTGCTCCGCTTCAAACTCTGCGACCAACCCGCGCGCTCCACCCAGCCGTCGAACTGCTCTCTTTTGTCGCCGTGAGTTCCCTAAACCCGCCACCAGACAATACACTCACACAACACCAATACTCTTCTTCAAACTTTGCATCTTCTGATTTCTATTACAATTAATTATTTGATTTGGAAGTGGTTTGGATTTTTTCATAGACTGAATTAAAGTTACAATAGTTTTGTTCTCTTCTCTGTCACATTGAAATTAAGCTTTGAATTCTCTTATTTCGTTTTAATTTTACCGCACTCAACATGTTTGATGAAATGCTTTAACCATGTTTCTGGTTGGTTTTATAATTTCTAGCTCTTAGAAACTTTGTAAGTTGATTGCATGTGAAATTAGAATAACTGGATCATAGTAATTAAGAAATTTTAGCTGCACAAATAACATCTTTGCAGAAAACATATTAGCATGATGATTCCACTTGCATTAGTGTTCTTCTGGTAGATTTTAATTGTTATTGTGAACTTGTTAATTTGCTAATTGTTCTTGTGTTCTTCTGTTACTTTTAATTTTTTTTGTTTTTGTTGTGATTTTCTGTTCTTGAACTTGTTAAGTTGATAATTTGCTAAATTGTTGGGCTGCTGTTGTTTTAATTTGCCAAATTGTTAGGTTGCTGCGACTTAATTTGTTGGATTTTCTATTTAGGTCATGTTCTTGTTTATTTGCTAAATTGTTGCTGTGTATTTATTGTTTTTATGCTGGATATTGGTAATCATTGTCTTTGAGATTATTTACTATGCAGGTTTAGTGTCATCACTGTTTTGCAATGTTTTATAATGTACTAATGTTTGTTGCTGTTTTGTAATTGCTGGTTGCAGGTTTAGTGTGATTATTGGTTAATGTTTTGTAATGTTTGGTGCTGAATGCTGATTGTTGAGTTCAGATATGGTTGTTTATTTTGACTTGGGTAAATAGACTTATGGTCATTTTTTCCTGCCTTATACCAATTCAAATGATTATTTCAGAGGATGAGCACTTATTTATGTATCTTGAGAAACTGTCTTTGTGTGTTATGAGCATTTGGTGAAGCTTGTATTGTACCTATTCAAAGTTTAGTTTCACCAAATGGTCTTCAAAGCAACTCATCCAAAATGCTGCTGCACAAACCCAAGTCTATTGCCTCTTAAAGCCTGTATGCACCTTCATTTGGTGAAAGCCTTTCTAGCACTAATCCACTACCAACTTTGTTATTAATAATGTTATCAAATTTATTTATCCAAGTACTATGTTTATTTTTTAGTTGGATTTATGATAATTCATTTGATATTCTTCCTATTCTTGTCAGATATTTCTTTTAACATTTTGTGTACTGATGAGGAATTGTATTTCATTAGAAAAATTTCATACTACCCTATACCCTCAACTTAGTACTTGCATATTTATAATTTATTATTCTATTCTAAAATGGTTTTTCCGGTTGAACCACTGGTTGGACCAATAAACCAGTGAACCAGTGACTAGAACGGTTTGATGACTGGTCCGGTTCTCAGAACCTTGGTCCAGAGACACTGAATTAGTGTATTTTGTGTCCATCTTGACAGGAAGGACACAGAGACACTAACAAGGGACACAACTTATTTTTCATTTTTTCTTTCATTATGCTTGTTAATTTTTTATAATTATATTTTTTATTATTATATTTTTCATCTCAAATTTTTTGAATGAAAAAAAAATGAGAATAAATTGGATTTTCATAATTTGTTTTAGTTTATCACCAAACAGAAAACAAGAACACAATTTTGTGTCTCTGTCCATTAGTGTTTTGTCCTGTCCTTGTCTCAATGTCTTGTCTTGTCCTGTCCTGTTCTCAGAAACAAACACAGCCATGGAGACGGGGACAAAGCATGTCCCCGCCCTCATGGGACCCATTGCCATCACTAGGTTCTACGGTGCCATTTGAGGCGCTAGTTGTATTTAAAGAAAAAATAGTTGATTTGACTATTGTTCTTGTTATCCTAAACTTTGTATGACATTTGATAAATTTGCTTCGTTTTTTAATTTCCTTAAACAACCTATTCATATTGTGGTTGTACTTTACAGAAAGAGTGCATTGTAATCATGGTCCAGTGGCAAAGGCATTTCTTGCCAGTTTTTCGTCAAATTGCACACTCTGCTACCACCTCATCTCCCCAAGGTTGGTAATTTATGTTTTTAACTATTTCCTTCTTGCAAACTATGTGAAGTTGCTCATGCTTTACTCTTATTTTTTTGCGGTTCTTTTGTTTTAGGGAATTTCAGGTTCTACCTGTTTGCTTTCTAAGTCATCAAATCTGGAACAAACACCAACTTCCTCCCCGTTAGCCTTAACTTCCTTTTTGGGTAGCAAAGAAGCTCAAGACCAGAAGCAGACACCTGTTAAGAAAGAAAGAGTTCAAGCAGTAATGTCAAAAATAAAGCAGGTTTGTTTTTTTCCCTTGTGTAATTCTGTTATCTTGTATTTCTTAAGTAATTGCTCAATTTACAATATGGACATGACACAAATATTTGATTTCATTGGTTTTCTTTAATTTATGCTAAAGAGTACTTATCATTCAAATAGTATAATTCCATTTCATTTTAATAATAAAGCATGTCTATGATTTCTACTTCTGCCTCTGACTCTGTTTTGAAAATGGTACTTCTTCCAAAAGCAACAACAAACGAACCCCTTTATTAAGACAACCCTATTATGAAGTAGTCTAACAGAAAATGAGAGGACTGAGAGATGCTTCTTATAAGAGAAAAAAAAAACAATAAATATGATTGAAGCGCAGGTTTCTAGTGTCTAAAAACGTCTGAGAGAGAAACTCCTATTTAAACATCAATCTTTCATCCTGAAAGGTGCTTTTAACAAAACTATTATGATTTAGACAAGGAAATTGTTCCTGCTTAACAGGTTCAGTCACTGCCATTGTGCTGACTCTATTCATTTCTACCTCGATGTATCAGTTTTTGTATGTAATATTTTTTATAATCATTATTTCTTTATCAGTTTTTGTATGTAATATTCTTTATAATCATTATTTCCATTTTATCTTGAAGTAAGATTTTCGAAGATTCCTGAACTTTTGAAATGCCTTATAACCATTGGGCATTTCATGCTTGACGATATGATACACAACTCAACTCAACTCAAATGCTTGCACTAACTATGAAATGCCTTTCATGCCATTCACAATTATTGTTATATTATTATGGATAATTCAGTTTTAACAGCATAACATTTGGTGCTGCAGTGATTTTGTCAATGCCAAATTGCCAATATATCGTGAATTGCTTATGGATATCATTTTTTTCCCCTGTTAATATGGGTCATTCTGAAGTAACTGCTTAAAATACAATGTTAGCTAGTTCAGACTGCAGCATAGCAATAGTTTGAAAACTGAAAAGTATAACATGATCTGTTTCATCCTGAGACTATTGGTTGAGCATCTCTGAACGTGCCCATAGAGAATACCAGGTCACCAAGTCAAATGGTGCCTCTGCCTACTTTTTGAGAAACTTTCTGTGTTTCTTCAGTCAGCATAATTTTCTGGTCAATGAAAAGCCACCCTTGGATTGAATGCTATGGAAACATGATCATAATTTCTGGGTTTCTGTTTTTCTGTGGTCCAGTTAGCATATATGACTGATTACCTTATTTTTCAACGTGCTTTCTCAGAGTCCTAAGAAGGTCAACTTGGTTGCTGCTTTGGTTCGTGGTATGCTGGTTAAAGATGCATTGCTGCAATTGCAAGTGACAGTAAAGCGAGCTTCAAGAACTGTATATCAGGTAATAAGTGGTATTACACTGTATTTTCATTTCTGTGTGTAGACAAAACTAAGAGTATTCAATTGCTTCTTCTAGAGCACCATACAGCATCAAGGCTAGGCTGTTGATTTATCTGTCCTCATTGGTTTCTAACCAAGAGGTCGTATTTCCTTAGAGCAAGTTCAGCTGTTGGTGTAGTCGGTCATTAAGCCTTGTATCTTAGCAATATATCTGCAACTCTCTAAAGTCACAGATAAATTCATTCACAAAATAGACCATAAAGATCAACTTCTTTCTTACCTTCAGATACTTTCAATGTTGTTGTGCTTTCTCTCTAGCTACCTTATGTCCTTCTCTATCATTTTATACATTCTTTTGGCTTTCTGGATTGTTCAATTTTTTCTCCTCCACTTCGGTCCACAATTTCAAGGGCCTTATTGTTGTTGTTGTTGAGTTGTTTCTGTGTGGCCTCAAGGTCACGGGTTTAAGCCGTGGAATTGGCTACTTATGTAATTATCAGGTTAGGCTGCCTACATTACGCCCTTTTGGTGCGGCCTTTCTAGGATCCTGCATCAACACGAGATGCTTGTCTACAGAGCTGCCTTTATTATTATTCTTATTATTATTATTACGCACTGCACTTGTAGTTTGTTTCCTACATATATTTCAGCTCCGAAAATTTCATCACTTCTTCCCCTTAATATTACCATAATCTAATTCTATGGGATTGTTCCTCCTTTTCCATGATCTGTGCTGGGAAATGCAGAATTGGAAACTTATGTTTTAAGTTATAAGCACTGCAGGGTATTACTCAAGCCCAAGGAAATGCCGTAAATAATCATGGATTGGATGCAGAGCGCCTCATTGTTGGTAACGCTACAAATTTTGCAATTGTGTAACTTAATTTGTTTAGCCACTTTGTTTAAATCCGTGCTGATGCTGTTTCATATTTGTTGCAGCCGAAGCGTTTGTTGGAAAAGGATTATTCCGGAAGAAAGTTTCTTACCATTCCAAAGGAAGAGCCGGCATCAAAGTCAAACCGGAGTGCAAGCTAACAGTTGTAGTAAGAGAAATAACCGCTGAAGAAGAGGCGAAGATTGCGAGGTTGAAGGTTCACAATTTCCGCAAGCTCACGAAGCGTGAGAAACGGCTTGTGCCGCATCAGCTTATTGTGTCCAATCCTGTTTGGGGCCGCAAAAACAAATCTAGCGATCAAAACTCGAGTGCCACTGCTGCATGAGCTTTTTAAATATTTCAGATTTTCAAAATAGTTGTTTAATGGTTGTGGCATATTCTTGTTATCCATCTTCATGTGATAGAAATAGTTGTTAAGAAATATCCTGGCTAGTTTCACATCTGAGAGTAACTCCAAATGTTAGGATATGTATGGAGAAATTTGTCTACCCCTTAATTCTAAGGTGGTTACTCCAATGAAGACATTGTGAACTGTTAGATAGCTTAATATATTTGATTGAACTATTTAAAGGTTCATAATATCATTTTCACAAAAATGCTTTTATGGAAACAGCCACCTCATTCGAATAATAAAATTGTGTTTGAACAATTCCCCTCTTTTATTATTATTTCCCAATTCATCTTTCTCCTCAAAATATCCCAGGTTTTCTTTCTCTTGTCCTTTCGTTTTTCTCTTCTCAGATTCAGCAGAACTTAAACCTTTTCACAGATTCTCTCCACTTTTTCTATTACCACTGTCTACCACCCTCCTCCTCCCTCACCGTCGTGCTTTCCCTTCTTACTGCTTCCCCCTCTCACTTTGAAGGTTACCACAGCACCGTCGTCGCGCGCCTGAGAAACCTGTCCGAGGAGAACGTCGTCATCGCGTGCCTCATCTAGCCCGAGAAGAATCGTCGTGTCATTGGAATAGAGGAGTGAACTGACTGGCTATAGAAAGTTTCAAGATACATCCAGTCTTTAATTTTGTTGATTTGCATCCTGTTGCTGATAAAATACTAAAAAATACTAAAAATTAGTGTCCCAAAAGTTTCTCATTAGTTTAACAGGAAACCTAAATCCCAACCTGCCGTTACTTTCTCTCGTGTTTGTTCGTTCTCTATCGCCATTGGTAGCCTCTTCTCTGTTGGCCGCTCTTTCTTCCGGTAAGTCAGCCTCTGTAATTTCTGTGATTTTCATTTACCTTGAAGTATTTATTAATTATTATAGCATTATTGTGATATCTGTGATTTTATATTTCTATGATTTTTCGTGATTTCTGTGATTTTATATTAGTTGTTGTCTATGTCCTAATGATGAAAATTCTTGCTTGTGATTATGCCTCATATATGTGCCTCTGGTTTAATTGAAGCTATAGCATTTGCTTTAATCAATCAATTCTGCACTGTTATCCAACTAATTACTAATTCATGCACAGTGGGAATTGAATGGTTGAAGTTATTGTGGAATTGTAATGACAATTGAGGATTATTTTTTTATTTTAAATTTTTCTGTGTTTTTTTTTCGATTTTCTTTAGCTTTTAAAATATGCGGATATCTCTGGAGACCCCGATCCCCGACGAATACCGATGTCCGATGCCCGCCCCATAGGAACCATTGCCATCACTAGGTTCTACGGTGCCATTTGAGCTGCTAGTTGTATTAAAAGAAAAAATAGTTGATTTGAATATTGTTCTTGTGATCCTAAACTTTGTATGACATTTGATAAATTTGCTTCGTTTTTTAATTTCCTTAAACAACCTATTGATTAGAAGTGACGAGTGTGTCACGTGCTGATGCATCTTTCTTCATGCAGGTGCAGCCCACTACACTACTTTGGCCTTTTTTTAAAACTTAAAAAATCAATTGTTTAAGATATTAATTTTCTATACATACACTCAAACTCAAGTAATTTATTTTAAAATTTCATTAGTTTTATAATTAATTAATATAATAAAAAATTGATTGCAACATATTATTAAATATTTAATACAATAATTTAATACTATTAAACGAATTATATTATTTATAGGGTGTGTAGCTTTGTTTTGAGTCACGGTCTACTCTAGTGTTTTCTGGGAGAGGGCATTTATGGAAAGTTGACAAAAATTGGAATGTCGCTGAAGTGAGAAGGACATGGATGTCTTTTTATGCAAGAGGCTAGCTATTACCAGGTTCTACAACGTTTGTCATGTCTTCTTTTGTATTTTTTTTTTCAAAATCAAACCATGTTAAAAAAATTTTCTCTCTCACTTTTTTAATTTTTTTTCATCTTTTAATGAAACTAGAGTGATAGAGTTTAAGTAGCTTGAATAGATAGCTATTAATCTTATATGGTAATATTTTTGGGTTTATCTACTGTACAGATGCATTTTTGTACAGATTTACAGATTTTGATTTAAAAGCGTATCACTAAAAGTGTTGCTTAAAGAGAAAGTGTTACCCTTAATCGTTAACTTAGCTCTGATACCAATTTTTAAAGTCATCTTTTCTTTTAATTTCTTTTTCGAAATTTCTATTAACTCTTTGAATAATTTGCCAATTCATAATAAAAAGTATTGACCGTATTACTAGTATTTATAATTCTGATTTTTATAGTGTTTCAATCTTGTTTTAGTTTATAATATTCTTTTTTGCATGGATTATTGTATATAAAATCTTTTATCTGTTTGTCTTTTTCTTTAATATAATTTCTTAAATCCTCAAAAACTTCTTTTATTTCTACACTTTCTGTTGTTTCTAAATATCTTTTTAATTTTTCAACTTCATTTTCCATTTTTTCTTTTAACAGGTTTAATTCTTTTAAGTCATAATATGGTTTTCCAAGCATTTATAAATTTTTTAAGTTTAACTCCAACTTGTTTATATTTATTCTTATTTCTATCCTTTTTATTATAAGGTCATCAATTTCGATCTGAAGATTATTTAATTCCCTTTTATACTTTTTTATTCTACTTTTTAATTTTTTTGCCCTTTTCCTTTTTATTTTATTTTCTGGTCTTTCAATCTTTGTATGCTTCATTATTTATCTTAGAATTTCTGCAAATTCTATCATCGATTCATTACTATTTTCTAGAGATTCTATTAATTTTTTTAGCTCTTCGACTTCTCTTTTTAACTTGTCATAGATTATTTTTAGAGCTTCAAATGCTCTTTGATTTATTTCAGAAAATTGAAAATAATTCAAACAATTTTTTCTTTCAAATAGCTCTTGTTTCTTGTTTTGATAAGTTACATATATTTCTTCTTTATTTATTGTCATAATTTAGTGTTTAGGGTTTCATTTAATTTTTCGACCTTTTTTGTTAGTTCTTTTATTTCAGAATTTTCTTCTTTAATATTTAACTTAGATAAACTTAAAGGGCTATTAATTTTAGATTCTCTAATTTGAAAATTCGATGAAACTAATTTTTCTGATGGTTCTTTTAATAATAGAACTGGGTTTTCAATAGCTTTATATTTTGGTATTTCTGTTTTTACAATTTTCTGAAATAATTCATCAACATAAATTCTTTCTCTGTTTTTAAATATTATACTATGATGGCTGTTTGTTAAAGCATAATTTATTGCATATGTAATTGAAAAAGGTTCATCGTCTTGTTCCATTAGATTCTTTCTATGAAATTTATAAGCCAAACTTATAGATCTTCCAAGGTTTTCAGTTGACAAAGGTATAGCATATCCAAGATGGGCATTGAATTTAACATTTACGTTTGCCAAGTTCCCATGAACAATTCCAATTATTTGATCTATTGGGTCATAAGTAATTCTTTTGTCACAGATTGCTAAACTTATTGGTGAATTAATTCCTTTCATATATGTAGATTTGATTAAGACTTGTATAGTACTAATATAAATCCATCCAATTTTAGATCTTTTTTGTTGATCCTTAATTTTCTTAATCTGTTTACTCAATTCTTCATCATTTATCAAAGCTATTTCAAGTTCTCCATTGGCGAATTTTATCCTTATAGGGGCTTCAAGTTGAATTTTTCCATAGTATATTATATTTTTTCTATTAAAAACTTCTTTTAAAAGATTTTGTTTATTAAAATTTTCATTTGATTTGAGATTTAATTATGTTTTTAGAACAGCCTGTTTTTCATTATCTAATAAAGCAGTTAATCTATAATAATCAGATTCTTCTGTTAATTCTAAGCTTTCTAAATAATTCATAACTAAGAGATTAGGATAAAGGCGTACCTTTCTGGAGAAAAACTTCCTTTATTTAGTATATTTTACATAAGATGTTTTTATCTCCAGAGGGGAGATTGTAAATACTAACTCCAGAGGGGGGTTTAGAATTGGTTTTCCCTAAGCGAATTCTTCTTCAGACTATAGAATCGCCTCGGCAGCTTCCTCCTTGCTCTCTTAGCATATGAGTACTCTTAGCCTCCTGCTTTCTATTGTCTGATGCCTTCTACAATTACCTAAGTAACCTATTTATAATAGTTAGGTTTGATGGACAATTCCCATCCTTACCCTTCTTATGACGTTGTTGCTTACGTCATTGTTTGCTATTTTGTACCAGCTACATTGTTGGTGCTTTATGACCTAAGTGCTTACATCACTATGCAATAATGTTGAGAGATGCTTCAGATGTGCTGTCCTCCTCTTTCATCATGTGACCTTCAGATGCGTTGTCTTCTTCCTTTATCATGTGGGTTGATTCCGTTTCATTATTGCTTTCTTCATATATCTCTGAGGTACATAGCTGGCACTTGTGGTCTTCTCTGTCTTTTATCAAATAACAGAGATTCCTTTTTACCCTTCAGGGAGCTTCTCTAAAAGTCCAGATAAATTGTAGAATGCTGATTCAAATTCCACTAAGAGTCTCATCTCTCTTTCTTCAATTTCATTTCTTTTACTAGACACAAGCAGAGTATTTCTACTTTTATAATTAATCCTTGTGTGAGATTCCTTCGTTATTTTTTGAGTTCTTTCAAAGACCCTTGCTAATGTGCTGGCTAGCCTTCCTTCATGACTGTAAATTGTTAAATCTTGAATCTGATCAATTGGTTGAAAATTTCTTGGGAAGACGGACATGAATATTACTTGGTGTGCTGGAACCAAGCATTCTTCTTCTTCATTAAAAATAGGTTGACTGTTTGTAAATTTTAGGGATATATCCCTTGAATTTACATTGTCAATCATATTTTTAAATCTGTTTACTGCATCAATGAATCCTGTAGGAAACTCACTAATAATTTTTAGATCATTAAAAATTAAAATTGTATCAATTAATCCATACTGGAAAAACTGATAGGTGTCAGATGGGGAAGCATCTGGAAACATAACCAGCTTTGTTAGCTGTTCTTTTGCAATAGGATAATATCCCAATATTGCCCTTTTTTCTTCAGTCCAATTTAGGACTATATTAAGGGTTTCTCTGAGATTTGATCTACATACCCTTTTCTTTTCCTTGATTTCGGCCCTTGTAGGAATGTTTCTTATTATTCCTGTTCTTTGGGTTTGAATTGGAGCTTTATCTGCTCTTTTTAGGGTTTGCTCTGGATGAAGAGCTTCATATTCCCTGAAGGATTCCTTTGCTTCGTCCAGTGTTAAAAACCCTCCTTTATGAATTATCCTTGATTGATGTGTAAATGGTGCTACTTTTTCCCAGGCATCATATACTCCCTTCATGGGGCCATTATAAATTACATAATATTTTTTATCTTGGGTGGATTTTTTGATAATTTCAGCAATTGTTTTATTTTCTG
>NC_029773.3:39794703-39818960 GCF_000817695.3 Arachis duranensis | reverse complement strand
CACGCTTAGCTGGCTGAACTCTGATGGTTTTGGTTGTTGTGTTGATTTCATTGCTTCGATGGCCTTCTTGAGGGATTGGATGTGTGTCCTTATTTGCTGACAATGCTTGCATTTTTCGAGTTCTTGTTCATATTTTTGAATTTCTTGATCTAATGCGTTGTAGACGAACTCCATTCTCTTGTTAATGTATCTGCAATAACATTTTTGTCACCCTTAATATATTCAATTTTTATTGGATATTGTAACAAAAATAATTGCCATCTTACCAATCGTCCATGATTATAATCAACTTTTATCGTATAAAACCTGTTAGGTAACTTGAATCTGTCCTTAATGTAAATTTCATTTTCTTATAGTTTATTACCATTCTTCGTTTTCCCCTTTTAATTTCATTATTGTTTTCGACATAAAAGGCTGGAGCCGCATGAGGACTTTTACTTAATCTTATAATTCCTTTTTCTAAAAGATCTCTACATTCTAATGAGAACTCTTTTCTATCTCTTGCGGAATAAGGAATTTTATTTGGAACATTTATCTCTTTTGTGGGATCTTTTAATTTAATGCTTACTAATTCGTTATTTGTATTTTTAATATCTAAAGGATTTTCAGCACAAATTTCATCCAAGAGTTCTTCTATCTTTATTTCAAGATTATTTTTTGGAATATTTATCTGAAAGTATATATTTAAATAACATGTTTCTAATATAGAAAATATTTTAAATTTTAGAATCTTATCTATAGTAGTAGTTGGTATTTTTATACGTTTTGATTTTTGATTTATTGAAGAATCGTGTGGAGCTTTTAAAACTATATATGTTAATTCTTGAATGAATGGATGATATAGCTTTAAAAAGTTATTTCCTATGATAAAATCCATTCCAGAATCTAACATATATATTGATGGAACAATGAACCTATAATTTTGAATAAAAATTTCAACCATCTCTGCTTTTTGGTCAATTTTATGTATTGATTTGTCAGCTATTCTAACTCTTAATGGTTTCTTTAATTTTTTTCCAATCAAGTTTTATATTTGAACTAGCAAAGCATTGTGTTGCTCCAGAATCTATGAAAGCATTTATAAACTTTTCTGTTATTTTTATAGTAATAAATGTGGCATTATTACTCAGTCTCTGAGTCTATTTCCGAGACATATTCAAGAATATAGTCTAAGTTATCATCAGATTCCTCTAATGGTTCCATGAAACAAGACTTAGCAATTTCTATTTGTTTAGTAAGATCCTTTTTATCCTTCTTTTTCGGGCATTCATTTGTATAGTGTTCTTCTTCTTGGCAATATCAACACTTACAATTTTCTTTTTTATTCGGGCAATAGTCATTTCTTTGTCTTTTGTTTTTATCGTTATTTCTTTTTCTAAAATACCTCTTTTTTCTCCAGTTTGGATAGTATTTTCTTTTTCTAAATTGATATTTTCTTTTCTTTGAAAATTTTTATTAAGACCATATTTTTGGGGTATCTCTTCATTATCCTGACAGCAAATTCTAATTATATTCGCAAATCTTTTTTGAGTTTCTTCTTGCATACAACGTTTTTTTATTTCCTCTCTTATTGCAGAGGTTGCTCCACCAAAATTATTTTCAATTGTCCCTCTATTTATTTCTCTTATAAATCTTCCCATTATAAATTCATTAGCAGGATATGGAAGTTTTGTTATATACATACTAAGATAATGATTTTTATCTTCTTCTTTTTAATTTGTAATAATGTATTCTATATTCGCATATATAAGATTCCACATTACATAGATCATATATCTGAATATTAGCTAAATGGTTTTTTACTTCTTGATATTCTTTGTTATAGACTTCTTGTCTATGATCTATAATATTTTTTCCAAAAAATTCTTTATATAGAATCATCATTATATATAATAATATTTTTTCCAAAAAATTCTTTATATAGAATTATCATTATATATAATATCTTATCATAAGCTGTTGTTTTTGTTTCTAATTCTTCTATTATTTGGTTTTCTATTGATGTCATATAATCTCTTATAGTTCCTTTAGTATGAAACTCTATGTAATTCCAAATATCTCTTCCAGAAAATTCACTAAGCTTTGGATTAGTAAAAGCTTCTAATAAAAAGGAATTCAACCAATTTTCGAAAATTTCTTTTTCATTCTTTTTACAGTCTAAGTCAAGCATTCTTTCTCCTTCCATTTCTTGGATTTTAAGAACGTATTTTGATGGTATTTTTGTATATTTTGAATCTTTATGTATAAACCCTTTTTTAAAAGCATAATTATCAAAACTTGTTTCCCATTTAAATTGAGATTGATTATCCTTAGATGTTCCAGCTTCATTTTTTACTTGTATTGGAATTGCTGATTCCTCGTCACTTGAATAATCTAGAATGTGTTCTTCATTTTCTATATTTTCAGAATTTACTAATTCTTCTTCTATTTGAAAACCATGTTCCATAATATTATTTTCTTGAGCCATTTTTAATTGTTTAAAAAATATTGTAACTTCTTCTAATTTTTCTTCAATATTCATAATTTCAATGGTGGTTTTACTTTTAAGTCTGTTATATTGATTATATTTTGAAATTTTTCTTCTTTGGGATTTTCTTTTTCCTTATTTCTTTGAAATTTTATGGATACTAATATTTCTTCAAGCATATCTACTATAGAATTTAATTGTGGGTTAAAAGTATGATAAAGATGTGGGGAATCATTTCCATGGTAGCATTTTTTAGAAATTCCGTGTGAAAAATAAGTTTTTTCAGGTTTTTGAAGTCCTTCAATAAAACTTATAGTAAAATAAAGATTTTGAGAAAAATCATTTTGTATTGATTTTAAGAATTCGGTGTCATTACAATTAACATTAGTTAAAATCATTGATTTTTGATCTATTAATTTTGATAATTTAATTATTTTTTCTCTTAAATCTTCTAATTTACTTTTTTCCATTAAGTGACGCTTTTCTTTGTGAAAAGTTACGGTTTTAGGTGAAAAGTGTGACTTTAGAATATATGGTTTATATTTTGCCACGTAAGCATATCTTTAAACTTTGATCTGTACCTTATATTTTGCCAATATTTTTTGATTCCATATTTAGATGGTAATATAATAAAAAAGAGATTCAAGTTGATAACCAATTTTTATTTTTTTATATATTATTTATTAATTATATATTTTAAGTTATATATATTAACTTGATTAACTTTGATAATTCAATATTTATTCTCTCTAAATAAATCTTGAATATTAAAAGAATATTGTTAAAAGAATTTTACTCTTTTTTGAGTAAAATAAAGAGTAAAATTAATTAGAGGTCCATGAATTTCAATTGCTAAGTGATAATAATCCAACAAAAATGAAAAGGGTTTTCACTCATTTAATAAAATATTAATTATCTTCGAAATACGATTTTCCACAGGATCGGGACATATAATCCTTATCCCATAAAATTTACAACAAAAATTATTGGCCTCATCTTATCCTTATTTTTGAATATTCCCACAAATACCCACAATTACATTGATATTGAGGCATTGTTTGTTAGCAAAAATTAGAGCGACAAAAACAAAGAGATACATAAAAAGTATTGTCCTTATATTTGATTTGGTAGTAATAAGAATTAGTGATAGATGTTTATTAATTAAGTAAACATGATTATTGATCCGTCCGTTGGCTATAATTCGGCTCAGGACTATAAATCGAAATTAATTTGGTTAAAATTAAATACACACGTGCAGGTTCAAAATTATAAATCGGAATTAATCTGATTAAAACTAAATACACATATGGAGGAATACGTGGAGAGTACGTGTTTTGCTCTCCTAACGAACTTATCGTATACAATCAAATAACTACGTGCCAACCCAGATGGCACAAGAATCTCTCCACAAATCTCTCTAAATAAACTCACTAAAGCAGTTATCACATAATTATCCCACTAAGTAACAGCTCTACAATATTAGAGTAATCGTACTACAACAATTCTATAAATACGTCCACCTCCAATCTTAGGGTACACAACACTATTCATTCTGAGTCATTTGATATTCATCTTATACTCTTACTAACTTGAGCGTTGGAGTCTCTTTGCAGGTCCCAACCTCCTCCGGTGTTCCTTGACGGCTAGCTCGGCATCTGTGCTCTTAGGACAGAAAACTCCATACACACGGAAGAAGGATTACTGGACAGGAACATATGGCGCCCACCGTGGGGCCGAGTTTACTTAACCCCACTACCGTTTTTTCTACCGAATTATTTATCCTATTTTACAGGTTATAATCAATAGCGGATCGGAAGCTAAAGCCGCGGTGATAAACACCCAAAGCTCGAGATACATACATTTTGTGGCAATACAAGTACAGGAAATATCTTTTTAATATTTACTTTTTTACTTTTAATTTTTTTTCTATTAATCTTCCTTGATCTATAAGCCATACACGATCAAATCAAAACTGAACTATACTCCAATTTCCAAATGCACAAGATACCAACCTATTTATTATGTCCAATTATCCCTAATAACCGCCGGACACTCAAGTTCAAATACAACACACACGTGATACTTTGATGCAATCATTCAACTTCAAAATATCAATCCTAAAAATACCAATAAAAAAAATAAACTCGATTAGCAATGATCGTTACTTTGATACATGGGTGATGGACTCATCTCTTTTATTTTTCTATTTTACAATAATTTATGCACGTTTACTTTCAACTCATTTTATTTATGTTACAAATCTTTATTATTCAGTCAATATTCAATAATTAATTGCTTTGGACAAGAAATTCGTCAATAAATTATTGTGGGTCGAAAAATTTCTCAAAGACAATTGATCATTACATTCTCGGATCATACAATCGATTCGATAGAAAAGTATCCCCCACATAATTATATTGATCGAACAACTCTTACCATTCAATTGTTTTTGAATAAATATCGACTAACTGGCTAAGTTTGGGAGCTACCACTGATTGAATAGCCATAACTATCCCACCTTTTTTATTCATCTTTATTTATTTGTTTATCTATTTCATCTGTTACTACCATTTTTTTTTTCATTTTTCTCTCTTTTCAATCTAACAAGTTGAGCTTGGGGGTTGCCATAATCACAATTTCGATTTATAGGTCGAAAGCTCAACCAGTTTAATTGAAAATTTTCACAGGTCAAGCTTGGGGGCTATGATCCGTCCGTTGGCTATAATTCGGCTCAGGACTATAAATCGGAATCAATCTGTTTAAAACTAAATACACACGTGCAGGCTCAAAACTATAAATCGGAATCAATCTGGTTAAAACTAAATACACACATGGAGGAGTACGTGGAGAGTACGTGTTTTGCTCTCCTAACGAACATATCATATACAATCAAATAACTACATGCCAACAGCACAGGAATCTCTCCACAAATCTCTCTAACTCCACAAATCTCTCTAAACAAACTCACTAGAGCAGTTATCACATAATTATCCCACTAAATAGAGTAATCGTACTACAACAATTCTATAAATACGTCCACCTCCAATCTTAGGTACACAACACTATTCATTTTGAGTCATTTGTCTTATACTCTTACTAACTTGAGTGTAGAGTCTCTTTGCAGGTCCCAACCTCCTCCGGTGTTCCTTGACGGCTGAAGTATAGCTCGGCATCTGTGCTCTTAGGACAGAAAACTCCATACACACGGAAGAAGGAGTTATATCTCGACACTAGAAGGAGTTATACCTCGACTCAAATTACTGCACAGGAACAATTATAAAAAAAAAAGTCATCTACAAAGGCAACTCAACTCGGATAAACATGATTATTCTGTTAATCTAGTCGAGCAATCAGTTTCTATTCATTTTCAGGTATATATTTTTAAAGAAACTTACAGCAAAATCTCATATTTATCATGCATGATCTTATTTTTGGAGATACACAAAACATAAAAAAAAATTTTAGTATTAATAATAATCAACGGTCGACTAATTTTTTTTGTTATAAAAATAAAAGTGGTGATATATCTTAATATTGTAATTTTTTGTATTTTTTAAAACTGTAAAAATGCCGATTTGTGTACCTCAAATTTTTTTATTTTTTTAACACAAATTGGACGGTCTAATTTTTTACCTTTAATAAATCGAACGATTTAATTTATACTTTTCTAATTAAACGATTTCATATTTAAGTATAACATCCTTAATAATCCACATTTCAAAAAAATACCACTGTCATTCCAATATTAAAAATAAAAAATTCTGAAGGGTCTATAATAATTTTATTTTTTGAAGGGATGTTGTGTATATATGGTACTAAAAACAATAATATTATTTTATTAGTATGTCCCAGAGATATATACCATGCCTAGTCATAAGCTTCTTCTTCCATCATATTATATATACTTTAAATTTCTCTCTCTATCTCTATCTCTATCTCTATCTCCAATTATTTTATCCTTGGCAAAGAACAAAACCATTCCGGTTTCTAGTTTCAGCTAAGTAGCTTTAAAGGTGTCACAAAAACTAGTAGCATATCTCTCTCTCTCTCTCTCTCATTTATAATATGTTCCTTTCAAGGGACATTGTGTACTTTTATTCTCGTTATTGTTGTTGTTCCAACTAAAGAACAAGATGCATCATTTTAATTTTTCTCCAATATAGTTTTAAGTCTTTTTTTTTTTGAATAGTTATATTTATAGTTGTATTAATTTGTGGTGTTATATGGATCTTGGTGTGGTGGGTTCAGAAGCTGGGTTTGTTCCATTTGGATCTGGGTTCGTTAAGCATCAAAGATCTGAAGAGGAGGTGAGTAATAATGATCATAATAATAGAAGAGGGGCAAAACTGTCAAAGGTTAATATTACTAGTGGTGATGATGATGATGTCATCACAACAACAACATCAAAGGGAATGTTGTTTTTTCAGAATCATCAGAGGAACAACAACAACAATAGCTCTTGTTGTAATGTGTTGTTGAGATCTAATAATAATAATAATAATAATAATAATAATAATAATAATAATAATAATAATAATGGAAATGACAATGTTGCCATTGCTCTCTTCAAACAAGAAGGAGAAGAGAAGATGCTGAGTTTCTCAACAACACCAACACCAAAGTCAGAGACTTTGATTGTGGAAAAGGCTTCTTCAAATGCTACATTGCACACTTCTTATCACCCTTTCTCTAGTTACAACATAAATAATAATGCAGGTATATTTATTTATTAATATTTCTTATTTGAGGTCTTTTTGTTGTTACTCATGCATATTACTCAAATATCTTTAATCATTAAGTCATTTCTAATAATGGGTTATTTTTATTTGAATTTTTTTGGGGGTTTATGGATGGTTGGATTTGGATTTGTAATTTGTAGGTTTTTTTTGTATGAAAAAGTAATAAGAATTCAAAATGAAAAAGGTCGTCTTATTCAAAACCCCAATTATGAATAAGACGGGGCTAAAGTCCGGAAAAGAAGACCTAAATAGAGGTGCCGATTGCCTCGCTCGCAAAGGTTTAGAGCTAGAACCAGGATTACATTTTTAGAATACACCTTCTAGAGAGATTGTGAGCATTCTTTTTGATGATGAAAAAGGGGTTTCCTTGTAATTTGTAGGTTAATGAGTTTGATTTGGATGTTTGGTATTTTTCTTGAAAATGGTTCTTTTTTTTTTGTAATCTAGTAAAAAAATTTGTGTATTTTTTTTTTTGTTGATGGTCATCCTACAGTACCTGTGTGGAAGGTCTTTTCATGGAAAAAAAATATATTTGAGATATGCCTTGTTTTTCTGAAGTCTTGTCAAGAATTAAATAAATAAATAAATAAAAAAGAAATTCTTCCAAAGAAACTATATTCCTTGTTCCTGTTTTAGGGTGAGGGATGTAAGCAAAATTTTGCACTAAAACCTAGAGTATACCAAAGGAGAAAAAGGGAAGAAAAAAAAAAAGACATATGAGAGAAGCTTATTGAAGCTATTATGATAGGGAGCATGAAAAAGAAAAACAAAGCTACATAATTTGATTGGCTCTTTTACCTTATGTTATCTTCTGTACTCCTTTACTATAAAATCCTCTTTTCCATGTCTTCCTCAAACCAAAAAAGTTGACCTTAACGGTTTTTTCCCCCTCAAATCAAGATAGTAAGAAGTTAATCAAAAATGCTATTTGTATATTAAAATTAGCTTCTAAATCAGTCACTACTGTATTTGTGTATAAATATATGTGTGGTTTAATTTATTTTCAATGTGTATTTATATTTCAACATGTATTTTATACTGGTGGCTGATTTTATTGTACACGTAGCATAATCGGAGAATTAATAAATAATTAAAATGCTACCTTGTGCCAGCATTTGTTTTGATGTTTCTTTTAAGTTGTGAAATGAAATAAGTGATTAATTTTGATGTACTGATAGTAATTTTACAATTTAATGAGATTCATACGTTTGGATGATGACTTAATAAGAGTTTGGAAATTAGTTATTTTTGTTGACGTGAGAATTTACGATTAGTTATTTGAATAAATTTTTTTATAAAAATTAAATTGACAAAATAATCTTTTATAAGGCCATTCAATCAAATGCTTGTGAAATATTAAATGATTAAGTTAAACTTTTTATTGGTGTGATAATATATAATTAGATGCGTTTTACACTAAAAGTATATAACAAAATTAATATTTTTATTTATAAATTTATTCATAAAATTTTTTAGATAAACCAAATACTTTGTTAATATAAGATATTATATGAATTTTGAGTAATGATGAATAATGAAACAGGTTACAATAACAGTAATTGGGGAATGATGATGATGGGAAATAGTAGTAGTAATAATAATGTGGGAAGAGTGGTAGGAGCTGCATTATTCACTCCCTCACAGTGGATGGAGCTGGAGCACCAAGCACTCATTTACAAGTATATCACTGCAAATGTTCCTGTTCCTTCTCATCTTATTCCAATCACTAAAGCCCTTCATTCCACTTCTCCATTCTCTAACTTTCCTAATCCACTTCTTAGACCCAATCCTTGTAAGTATCTTTCTCTTCTTTTCTTTTTTCTTCATTTCTAAGATTTAGATGTAGATGAAAATAATCCCAAAACATTAAATAGTTTTGTTTTTGTTGACAGAAGAGGCCGACACATGTCACATTTTTGTCAACAAAATCAAAACTATTTCACATTAGTCATTTTTTTTAATGTTTAAAAATATGGGATAAAGTATGTTGTTGGATTACTAAACGAAATAAATTAGATTAAAAAAATTAAATTAATAACTAAGTGGTGGCCAAAAATAATAAATTCTGATTATCTCTTAGCATTTTTTCTTGTCATTTTCATAGGCATCCAAATCGGGTGTAATTTTCGTAATTCACTCATTTATATAGTAGAGACTCATACACAGTTGTTTTAATGAGAAATTGATAACTGTTTTCAGCTATCAATTTCACACAAAAACAACTACGTTTAAATTTAGTGAGTGTGTTAACTAACACAAACCTTGTCACTAGATATTGTGTTTTAAATAAAATGAGTCTTTGCAGTGGGATGGGGAGGTTTCCATCTGGGATTCTCGAGCAGCACCGATCCGGAGCCAGGTCGGTGCAGGAGAACCGATGGGAAGAAATGGCGGTGCTCGAGGGACGCAGTTGTGGACCAGAAGTACTGCGAGCGTCACATGAACCGAGGCCGCCATCGTTCAAGAAAGCCTGTGGAAGGCCAATCAGGCCATGCTGCTGCCATCACCACCACCACCACCACCACAACCACCACTTCTAACTCAAAGCTATTGTTGCCTAACAGCAACAATTCAAGTTCTTCATTCTCCATTGTGGGGAACACTGCTTCCAACAACAATAGCAACACTATTTCATTTGGAAACTGCCATGAACACAAGAATGTTATTCAGCAGCAGCAGCCTGTTGCATCTGATGCTTCTGCTGCTAATAATATCAGCAGGTGCGCCACTAATTACTAATTTATTTTTTCTTCTTTTGTTTATAGCATATTGGTACATAATAATTGAAATTCTTAGCTTGCATGGTTTTAAAAGAAAGGGCAAGAAAAATGTTTTAGGTATCCCTTTGATCCCGAAAAATTCCTAGGTGTTTGTTATTCATTGTTTGACATCAGCAATGTGAATTTATTATTATTACATGGTTGACATGTCAAACAATGAATGACATAGATTAAACCTTTTTCCCATTAAATGGGGTCGGCTACATGGATTAAGACGTCATTGCATCATGTCCATGCTTTGAGATGCGACTTTGTTTTAGGTTGGCTGTCGCAGGCTTAACACAGCCTAATATGGCTTCAAGGACGTCATTGTGTCGTGGCCATGTATTGGGATGTGACATTGTTTTACATTGGCAGTCGCACAAACCGAAAAACCCTTGTTTTTCCGGACTTGAGACCGGCTATGTGAACATAGGCCGAGTTAGGTTAGAGTATACTTTTAAAAAAGAAAAAGATGTCTTCTGCAATTTAACTTTTTAAAAGTGTTGTGAAAATGGGAGACGTTAATGTTCCTATCCTTTTTTAATTATGCAATAATAATTGATGTGTTAAATTGCACACATTATATATATAGTACCATCTTTTTCTTTATTTGGAAGCAACTAAGAAATTCTCTTGGCACTCATTCCTACCTCCTTATGCATGTTCCCTCTTTTAGTATTTGTGTTTCATCTTCTAATCAAAGAATCTAGTATTTCTTGTTCATCTTTTTTGGTAGATAGTGACTAGTCAATTTTGACATGGTGGTTCATATGCTTTTAATTTTTCTTAAAAGAAAAAGATGGTCTTAAGGCATGTCAATTTTTGTTTGTTACTTTACCCATGTGTTTAAAGTGTTCCTTTTCAATTATGCATTATTCAGTGTTCTTTTAAACTGTTTTATACTAATAATATATTAAAATTAAATTCAAGTTCTTAATTACTATAATGCAGGATGTTTATGAAGAAAGAGAACAATAATGCAAATGAGAGTTGTTCACTACTTCCAATGCTACCACCAAAGGAAAACTGATGACAAGTCATCTTAGCCTAGTTTTACTAGTCTTTTTCTTTTGTTTTCAATTGATTTTATGCACTTTCTTGAGCCATAAGTAAGCCAATTGGGTAGAATTTCATGTTTCCTTTGATTCAATCAACCATGGATGAATTAATGCAATTTCATGAGATTTTGTGCTATAATTGTCATAAATTATGAAAGAGAGACAATCTCATGATTTTGAGCATAGCTTTGATGTTTTTGGTTGATTGATGATAGGTGAAAAGAGCTTTGAAGAAGGTTGAAGAAAGAAGGAATGGCAAGGAGTGAGAGAGAACAAAAAGCTTGCTCCAACGTTTGCCCTCAAGCTTTTAGGCAAACGTTGGCGCCACAACAAACACCTAGGGGAGCAAAAGCTTGCGCCAACGTTTGCCCTCAAGCTTTTAGGCAAACGTTGGCGCCACAACAAACACCCAGGGGAGCAAAAGCTTGCGCCAACGTTTGCCCTCAAGCTTTTAGGCAAACTTTGGCCAAGAAGCATTCAAGGGGGATCCACGTTTGGCTCAAAGTTTGACCTCAAACTTTAGCTCAAACGTGGATGACAGCACAGGAGGCTAGCTGATATGAAAAGTTTGAGCCAAAGTTTGCCCTCAAGCTTTGACTCAAGCTTTAATGATTCATGGCCCGGTTCACAAGTGGGTTTCTCTCCAACTCCAAGAGCAATCAACAGAGGCTTTTGTCAACCCAATTCCATCAAGAGTAAAGGCCCAATTCAAGGCTTGAAGATCATTTGAAGAGAGTGTATAAATAGCTTAGAATTTAAGTTTTTCGGAGAGCTTTCTTTTAGAATTTTTCTTTTAGTATTGCTGGGAGTTTTGGAAAGCTTTTGGGTTTTGAGTTGTTTGGAGATTCTGAGTCCTGGGAAGAAGAATTGAATTCTCTTCCTCTTAGTTTTCTTGTTTTCAATTTCATCTACACTTGTCTTGAGTCTTGGGTGTTGAAGAATTGAGGAAATTCTGTCTCAATCTCACCTTGAGATCTCTCTGTTTTGATCAACTTTTGGAAATTGAACTTTAAATTTACTTTTCTTCTACTGCTTGATCTTCTTAAATTTTGCAATTGCTCTCTGAATTTGGATCTAGGAAGGCATTGAGATCTAGACTTAGTTATCTAGTCTCTTGGGTCCTGAGATCTATTGGTTTCCATTTTAATTTCCTTGTTTAATTGCTTCACCAAGTTTATTTACATTTCTGTTTGAGATCCGGTTTATTTGAATCCACCTTTTACCTTTCCTGCTTGTTGCAATTTACTTTTCTCTCGTTTAGTTTCTGCAAATCAAATTCCCAATTCCCTTTATAATTCAAGTAATTTACATTTCTTGCACTTTAAGTTTTAGTCATTTACATTTCTTGCAATCTAAGTTTCTGCAATTTATATTACTTGCATTTTAAGATTCAGCTTCTTTACTTCCTGTTCTCTTTAATTTACTGCAATTTTCCCTCTCCCTTTTAAACTTCATGCAATTTAGCTTCTGCCGGATACAAATCACTCAAATCAACTCTTGTTCGCTTGACTAAATCAACCACTAAACTAAAATTGCTCAATCCTTCAATCCCTGTGGGATCGACCTCACTCCCGTGAGTTTTATTACTTGATGCGACCCGGTACACTTGCCGGTGAGTTTTGTGTCGGATCGTTTTCCACACATCAAAAACCCATTCATGATTCATAACAACCACCATGAATTTGGAGTTGTGACTTGTGATTCACTCCTTAACCCTTCTTCCAATAATAAGAGCAATGATTCACAAAACAATTCCCTAAGGCATTTCATTAATGAGTCAACACAATTGTCAATCTCAATCCCAAATCATCAATTCATGCCAACCAATGAGAAAGTGACACTCTCACCTTTAAGGGTATCATCATCAAGGGAGTTGGAATTGGAATTAGTAGACCCTATTCAAATGGGGTTAGGAGTTGGAATTGGTGTCAACAACAACAACAACAACAACATTGTTAGACAACCAAATTGGATTCCAATTTCATGGGAGAGTTCAATGGGTGGTCCACTTGGTGAGGTTCTCGACCTTAATAATAATAATAATAATAATAATAAGGGATCTTTGAACCTTATTAGTAGTGATGGGTGGGACAATAGTCCTTCAATAGGGTCATCACCAACTGGGGTGTTGCAAAAGACAACAGCATTTGGTTCACTCTCTAATAGCAGTGCTGGGAGTAGTCCAAGGGCAGTAGACAACAACAAAGGAGGGGCAATCTTGTAAAATCATCTCTTGTAAACACAAACTACTGTGTGTGGAATGTGGATGTTTGCTTCATGCTTCACATTAATATTAAGTTTTTTATTTATTTTTATATAATATATGGTAATATTAGAATTTAGAAGTTGGATGAGATGTGTTCTTTCTTCTTCTTTTTTTTTAAATTATTAAATGTGATTTTGTTTGGTTGTATTTAACAGCAAATTATGAAGATGGTTGGAGTGTGTGGACATGGTATTTTTTTTTCAAGGTGATGAATTTTTTTGGTGTAGGTGGGGACTTTGATTGCATGACATGGCAGTAAATATTAATTTTGAGTTATACAAGTACTCCGCTGGAAGAAGTTAGCACTAACAAAAAAAAAATGGGAGGGACTGAAAATAAAGGAAAGGATAAAGTATTAAATTGATTTTTTTTATATTTATGTTTAATCTTGTTTTGATTTTTAAAGTTTAAAGTGTTCTATTTGAATTTAAAAAAAATTATTTAATTTTAATGTAGTCCTGTCGTGAAGTTATATTAAATAATTAACGAAATTCAGTTTTTAGATATAGAATATTTATGTAATCAAACTCTTCGGTTGTCGAGTGGAGTTTTCCACGGTAGAGGTGACGATGGCCTTATCTTTGTTGTTATCGGTGAATTTTCCTGCGAAAAGCGAGTTCTTGAAGATGTTCTCCATTTGCCAGTGACTCGCGGTGATGTATCCGCTCTTGATTCTGTGCTTTTTAGTTTGTACCTGTTCTTTAAAAAAGAACATTTAGGTTTGGTTGAACGGTGACGTTAATTATTTAACATTGACTTTATGACAGGATTATATTGAAACTAAATAAAATTTTTTGAATTTAAATAAGACACTTTAAATTTTAAAAACTAAAATAAGATTAAACCTAAATATAGAAGATCAATTTAATACTTTACCCTAGAGTAAATAAAAACAAGAAACTAGAGTCCCTTTCAACCATGTTTTCATTTAATTGTTAAGAGAAGTATATATGAATATAATTTTCTTTTAATTTAAGTAGACATGAGAGTTCTAATTTAATTTTTTTTCTTTCCAAATTGATCATTTGGATTCGAAAATTAATTTTTAATTAGTTAATATTAGTTTATTTTTCATTGTAAAATTATTTTTTAACACTTAATTTTTAGAAGGTTTAAGATTTAGAATTTATTTTAAAAAATTAACCAATATTAATTGAAAAATAATTAATCAGCAAATTTGATTCTTATATTACCCCAATAAGACAAAATTAAAGAAGTGTATTGTTATATTTTTTTTATAAAAAACAGAATGAACATTCAAAAAGAAAGAATTAAACCGAAACTAGTTTAGAAAGAACATTTCTAAACTTCTAATTAAGTTAGTATAAAAATATAAAACAACACAAAAAGGTAAAAAAAATAATATGACATCGTCTATTATTATTGGTCCATGGTAAGAAAACTAAAGGTGATTTGGTCATGCAATTCTTAATAAAAAAAAAGAAAGTGATAACATAAGGATGAGAATATTCATTCATATTTATTCTCCTTTAGATATATGTAATTTTATCTCCTAAGAATTCAAAAGAAAAAAATTTCAAAACAATTTCATCTTCGAATCAAGTACTAGACATACATATAAAAATACAAAATGATTATACACATTAAATTTTTTTTGGATTGTTCACGATATTTTCTAGTTCGATATATCAATAATTAATCCGTCGTAAATCTGAGTTTCATTATTTAAAGATGACCAACAAATTACTACATATATACAATATAGGATTCAAACTTCAAACACTTAATTAAACAGACCATTAAGTTAACCACTTACCGATCCAAATCATTATTATTATTATTGTTATTACTTTTGATGTTTTCATGGCCATTTTTATGGGTAGGTTTTTTTTGTTTTGTTTTTGGATTTGGCCATTTTGGGGTTTACTTTGACTTTTAAAATAACTCTGGGCATTATGACAAAAAAAAAAACCTCTGGGCATCAATTCTTGGGGTCTTTCCAAATCTTCAACAATAGTCCTGAGGAGTTATGACCCAAATTGATAATAACCCAAAGCTAAAGGATTTTTCATTCAAGTCATCAAAGAAAAGGGATTTTCTATTGGATCAAGACTAAAATTCCAAAGTGGTCTCTGAGATTGGGCAAGTTACCCATACTTGTCCTTGACTCTCAAAATTCCCTAACAGCATCCCTGACATTCAACTCCGGGACCCATAGTGGCCCTGCAACCCTTTCCGGCGCCAAGTCAGCAAACGGAGGGATGATCTGGCACCTCCAATGCCACGCTGGAGCCAGCAACGGCTAGCTGACGTGGCAAATCTGAATTTTGTACCCAATCTGGTCCCTGGTCCCATTAAAACCCTAAAAGTTAAGATCATCCTCTTCATCGCCTGAGCTTCAAACTGCTGCTGCTGATTCCTTCTCAGATCATCCTCTTCATCGCCTCCAGCTCCAGGTAATAACACATATAGATCATATGTCTTCCATTTTGATCTGCCATTTCTCTGTTTCCTGATTGCTAGCTGCTGCTACCATAATATGAATGTAACTTGGCTAAATTTCAGTTTTCTCTAAAACTGTAATCACTCAATACTAAAAACTATAAGCTGCCGCTGCTTTTGTCAGTTTGCAATTATTTGATGTAGCATTGCATTGTGTTACTTACTGTAGACATGTGCTGCAAATACAAATGAAAAAGGTGACAAGGCTTCCTTGATTCCTCACTCCAGACGGCCTGCACTCCCCTCTCTGCAAATACCCCCATGGTCATTAGATGCCGCATTATCTTCTTTCGCAAAGACGGATGGTCCTTCCACATCCACCTACTTCAAGGACCCTCTCTCTTAATGGTAAAGGTTCATTCTCTCCATTGTCAAAGGTTGCCCACTCATTACCGGTTACTCCAATCGCATCTTTGGGTCAAGAAAGTGTACATGGCAGACATCTGGGATGTGCTTCTGATTTAAATGTATGTCTCTTTTCATTTCATCATCTGGGATGTGCTTCTGATCTGTTAATTTGTTCTTGCCTACTTCATTTCATCATCTTTTATTGGTTCATTTCAGACAAGAAAAAAGACTTGGTGTGATATGTTTGTTTGGGCTGACATTGTTTAAGAGGAAAGTGCTGGAATAGCAGATTCTAGTAGAGTCAATGATAGAGTGAAGATGAACCTAACATGGAGGGTTAGGAGGTTGGAAAATGATGTAAGAAGTCAGAAATTCATGACCAATTTGTTGATGGTAGCTGTGTTTATGATGGTAGTGTTTCTGTTAGTGATGTGTGACAAATTTTGAAGAAAAAATTATAGAAGGATTCATGTGTAATGTAATGTAATGGAATATATATTGTGTAAAAATATTTGAATGGAATGAATAAAGAGTAATTTGTGGTATTCCTGTGACTTACACATGATTCAACAAAACTGAGTTATATGTAAATAGGATTACAATAAGCAAGTTACACAGCAAACTGGATTTATATTAAATTAGTTATCAGAGTTGAACAAAAAAGATGCATAACCAAGCATCATGAGTATTAACATCAAAAGATCCACTGTGATATCAAAATAACCAGGACTGATCTTAGTAGTCATTGTTTAAATTTTAACAAAACATTAAAGGCCTAATGCCACATACTAATTTTCATAACCTCCCTAAACACATCTAACTAATTTCTTCAAGTCTTTTTTCTTGGTGCTTTGAAACCGGGAGTAGGCACAAACTTCATTAAACTTGCCATCCTTAATGTTGTTCCTGAGCTAAGCCTTATATTTCTAGCAACCTATATCATGTAAAAATATTCAGGTTCCAAAGTTAAAATACAGTAATAGGTTATGATATAGCAATGGTATTTACATCTTTACCTGCTGAGAATCCTCTTGTTCAAAACAGGTAGGTTGAGACAACTCAAGTTCTACTGGTTGGACATCACTGGCTGCTGAAACAATAGGTGCTAAATCAATAGGTGGTACATTTCCTCCTTCACCTTGTTGGTTTGTTTCATCAGAGGTAGCAACGCATGTTTGGTCGGCTATTGGATCTCCTCCCCCTTCGCCCTCTTTGTTTTTTTGTAGCAGCCTCAGCCTCAGCCACAGCAGCAGCAGCTTCTGCTGTATCAGCCAATCTCTTCTTTTTGCAACCTCTCTTGGTGTGACCTTTATCACCACAATAACTGCAAGTAAAATTTTCAAGCTGCCTTTACCAACCTCCAGCACTAACTCTCCAAACCTTAACAAATGCAGAGGCAGAGGCATGTTTAAACTTAAGAGAACTCCTCCTACCTTTGACAGATACAAACCCTTCATCTGAATAATGATTTTCTTCAAAATGCATGTTGATAAATCCCCCATCAACTTGAATTTTCAGTGTAAGATTCAAAATTGTTCAGAGATGAAAACCCAAATTCAAAAACCAGTTTAAAATTGCATAGCCCTAACCCTATCAACATCATCCCCTGTTCCATTCATAAAAAAATAGAGCACCCCAACAACCCAACCCAACGTATAAGCAATCAAAGAAACTCTAGAAAAAATAGTTGCAACAAAGCATAAGGT
Organism: Arachis duranensis; assembly: GCF_000817695.3. NCBI lineage: Eukaryota > Viridiplantae > Streptophyta > Magnoliopsida > Fabales > Fabaceae > Arachis > Arachis duranensis. The sequence goes on along the minus strand of NC_029773.3, from coordinate 39,801,151 downwards.
TCTCCATTTACAAGAACACCAGCACCATAGAGTGCAATCATACATGCATTCCAAAAATAAATTAAAAAAAATTAAAGCCACTAAACCCCAACATTAACGCTTACCTTGGCTAAGAACGAGAGGAGAGTAACCTCCTTCCTTTGAAACACGATTCCACTCTAACCTAGTCGTGGGTTAGTTCAACTTGGGTGATGAATGATTTCAGAAACTCTTCACTGGCACCATTGATTAGAGATGAAGAAGAATGATGGAGGTAGAGAAGAAGATGAATATTTTGTATGGGGTAAAACTCGTTTCTGCTCCTTCATATACAAGTCACAGCGTTTTTTTATTTATTTGGGCGCTAAAGAGGGAAACGACGTCGTTTAGAGAGGGTCCAGCGTGGCAGCGAGGGTGCCACCATGGCACTCCGTTTGCTGAGTCATCACCGGAAAGGGCTGAGGGACTACATTGGTGCCCGGATCTAAATTTGGAGAACCAGTATAGGTAATTTTAAATCTCGAGGACTAAAATGAGTAATCGTGTGTCAAGGACCAAAATGGAATTTTAGTCATTGGATCAATGTTTCTGACATTGTAACGTCTATAATTGGGACTGTCCATCCTACTCTCTTATCCAAAAATAAATAAAAATCATATTTTTATTCTTAAAGAAAAGTTTAGTTGTGTCCGAAAAAATAAAAGTTTGTTGAATATTTTTTTTTGTGAATAATTTAAATTTTATATCGGTGAGCACCGCAAATCTTGTTCAAGTGGCATGTTTTTTTTTTTCTAACTCGATAAGTTAAGAACTAATTTATTGCAAATTTGAACTCTTTTTAAGAATTTACTTATTGTATGTATAAAACTGGATTCAAACCCCAATGCTCACTTAAGTAAACGAGTGAGATGGCCACCCGACCAGCACAAATTGACATAGTTGTTGGTCAGTCCGTGTTAAAAGTTCTATATATCGAGCGAACCAAAATCTGAAGAATGATTTTGATAAGAAGCTATTCTGTTTGAAAATTGATTTTAATTAGATACTACTCTATTTAATTATAAAGTTTATACAATTTTACCAAAACTGGTTTTCTTTTTTTAAGTTAAAGGAAACAATTCTTCTATTTCAAAAGATAGGAGTGCTGAAACTGAATTATATATGATAACAAATTGGTATGACTAGTATTATTTAATAATATGTTATTATAAATATAATCCCATGAATCTCACATGAATATTTGAAAGATAATTAATATATTCGTCCTTGTACATATAAGTTGATATTTTTTAATCTCATAAAATTCCATTGTGCTTCTCAATCTATACCTAACATCCAACCATTAATATTAAATATTCTTAAGAATCCTAAGACATGCGTCTAAGTCTAGTTCCATTTCTCCCTTTTTCATTACACGCTAGCTTTCGTTAGAATTAAAATATAAAAATAATAGATGGTACAATATTTTTTGGTTTGAGTAAATTATTGGGAAAATAATTAAAAAAATATTTTTCTTTATTTATCTAAACAATAGAGTGATGACTACTGTAATTATATTCTTCTTCCAATTTGTTTTAATATAAACTCATTTGACATATTTTTTTATGGATAATTTGATATTATATTTATTAGAATATATTTTATGATGTTCAACTTTTATAAAATTTAGTATAATAATGTTTATAACAAGTGATCGATATTCTACTGTAAAATATATAAGCAATGTAATTTTAGTTAACTTGTATGTTCCCACTGTCATTTGAATCTAAATCAATTATTTAAATTATATGTATGTTAATACTTACTAATATAACTTAATTAATTTGTTGGTTTTTATAACTTCACTAACTTTGCAATTAGGTCTTTTTAGCTTAAAAATTTGTAATTAAATTTTTATATTAGATAAATTAATTTTTTTAATTGAGTCTTTGTTAAAAAATACGAAATATTATTTAACTAGTTATTTTTGTGTTTGATATAACATAACTTGTGAAAATTTTAAAAAACAAATGTTTTAAGATTATAACCTTTTTTCTAAAAAATAATAACTAATATGAATCTAATTAAACTTTTTTATTTAATACAAGATTCAATTATAAATTTTAAATTTATAAAAAATTAATTAAAAATTTAATAAAATTATAAAAATCAATAAATAATTTAACTTAATAATATTATATATTAATGCAACGTACCATGATGAGACATTACATAATATCCAGATGTATATTAGACTTCTGAAGCTATTTCCTAATTTAATACTATGTGATTTGATTGATATGAATTTATTATAATGTTGAGTTATGAGAAGAACGTCCACCAATATACCACCAATCAACCATATAAAAAGCAAGTAAAAATAAAATAAGAATAGCATATTTGGTAAGCAACAATAATTTCCCATATTCCATCAGTGCAACTTGAATTTCTATCCTTGTTATGTGATAATTAATTATTTTAATAAATAATATGAAAGTTTTAGTAGATGATTCAAGTGTCAAATTTACCTAAAGTTTTTCCATCGATGCTAACTATATCACTGTATAATTAGTATCAAACCACATATTAATTGGTTAACAAAAGAAAAGAAGAAACTAATGGTTAGAAATATAATTATTATTTAAGTATTTTTTTATTAATTTAAGTTTTTAAGAGAAGTAATTTTATGGTATATAGTATCAAATTTTTTGTGATCGAAAAATTTAGAATTTGAACTTCATTATTTTTAAATAAAAAATACTATAAAATAAATAAAAATAAATTTATACAAAAAATTTAGATAAATACAAAATTAGACCCTTTGCATGAAGATATATATTAAAAATATAATTATTTATGTATCTTTTAATTTTTTTGTCAGTTTAAATTAAAAAACAAAAGTGGTTTTATGACAAAAAGAAACGCGGATTTTTAAATTATTGACGAAAATTAAAGATTTTTTTTTGTCTTAAGTGCTGCATAGTTGCGTATCAGTATAAGTCACAAATTTATCTAAGAATAAAAAATTAATTCATACCCCAAAAGCCAATAAAATCTCTCATATATTTTCAAGGCCATTGGAGCAACAAAAGACGTAGAAAGCTTGAAATTAAATGATTATTATTTATCAACACAAAATTATTTTTAATTTGAATAAAATTAAACTATCTAGTATAACTATACGGCAATATTACAAGTTAAGAAAAATAAAATACTATTATTAAATTTCTCATCATCATCATCGTAGATAATGTTCCTTGATACAGCAAATGAAACTACACAACCCTATTAATTGTTACATACTTTATCATTAGGGCAAATTACATTAAGTTTTCTTATGAGAATTAGTAAGGGATCCTATGCACAAATTAAAATTTATTAATTTATAAGATGTGACTCTAAATTGCACTAATTTTATTTTATGTTTTTTCAATATAAAAAAAGGTTGATCTGGCAGGTAGTAATAAGTAGCCTACCTTAACTCCTTAGGGAAATTTTAAAACTATCTTAGTCAAATATTAATTGATTATCTACATATATAATTTATATACAAACTCATGGTATATCATAGTTTAAATCACCAACGTGGCAGCATAAAAAATTCCTACTAATTAAATTAGTTTGTTGGAGTTGGATATTAATAAGTTATATTAAAAGAATATATGAATATCAATTTAGAGGTGGATATATAGTGCTGTCGCTCCTCCATTAACATCAAAGCTGAGCCTCGTTTCTATGTTTACAATATTTCCAACATTATACATATAAATTTGTGATATGTTTATATGTAATATTCAAGATATGGTGCATGCTTACTCACACTATAATTAGAGTGTGTAACAGGAATGTATATGGTCTAGTCCGAAAATTCGCCCAGATTCAAATATTTTAAAGATTAATTTAATGTGATTTTATCGATCTAGGATTAGGTCCGAGTTTTTAAAAAAGATCTAATTATTATTTAGGGTCAGATTCGGGTAAAGGCGAATTCGGCTTCATTCGACTCAGTCATTATTTATGTAGCGTTTGGAAAAGAGACAGAGATTAAAAGATTACGACTAATAGACAGAGATTGAAATAAATTTTAATATTGTATTTGGTATAAAGTGAGAAATAAAGACTTAAATAAAAATGAATCTCTAATTTAATTTGCACAAAGGATAAAGTTGGAATTAATTAATTAATTAAAATGAGAATATTTTAGGTATAAAATGTTATTCTGTTTCAAAAAATTTCAGTCTTTTGTGTCTCCACTTTTTGGAGGTACTGAAATACTTAGGGATAGAGATTGAAATTTTAGTATCAATCTTTGGGCCAACAAACATGATACTGAGTCCCACTTTCCAATCTCCCAGTCTCCGTCCCAGTACCTCAAAACAAACGCTACCTAAGAGAACTAAAAAATGTATATATGTTTTAAATTAATTCCAATATTATGTTATATTAATTATAAGCTTATTGTTTTATTTTTAATCACATTTGTTGAATTAGAAAATAGATTAAAAAAAAGCATCAAATTAGAATTTATGGACAAATTCAAGTTCAAATATAGATATCAACTTCTCGACAACAAATTTCTTCTTTATAGACAAGTGCATCGTAAATAGATTTCTTTATAAATAAATTTTTTTATAAATTATTGTTAAATCTTTAAATGTCCGATTTTTACCCGGTTTAAATCTGGTATAATTGTGGCTAAAAAATGTTTAGGTTTCATCGAATTTAAGATCAGGTTAGGATCTAAAAAATAGACCCGATATATATTTATAGCCGAATCTGAGTTAGAACAAACCTAATTTCACCTAGTCCATATACACCCCTAATATATAAATTGCGTGTTAATTAATTAAATTCACATCTTATAGTAGATGCAACGGTATTTCACATATCTCTTATAAATATACATACATAATATTTTTTAAAATTTTACTAGCAAAATACTTTAAGAATTATATTTACTTTTTTAAGGATATCAAAGATTAAAAATGTTATTTTTTTTAAAACAATAAATACAATTAAAAACTTAAACATTTTAGATATTTAAAAAGAAATTTCTTCATTTAATTTAATTAATTATCTGTAGCCACTAGTCAAAACAAGTACCCTAAATATGAATACTATATGATAGACAATTCTACATACAATAACTCCTCTAACAGAATTTGAATAAGCCGTTACTAAGCATGAAAAACGTGACATATGGTCCCCTGTATATTCATAGTAGGGGTGACAAAACACGTTGAGCCCGTCGGGCCGATTCGTTAAACCCGCTAAAAAGGGCAGGTCGAATTATAATTTAGAGCCTGCCAAATTAAAAAAAATTCGCCAAACCTACACTACTAAGTGGCGGATTTTGGCGAGGCGGGGCGGGCCGAAGATTTTTTTATTTTTATTTTTTTAATTAAATAATAGAGTGATTACTATTATGAAATTAATAATTATAGAATTTTTAAACACTTTTTTTTCATTTTTTGTTTTTATTCTTCTTTTAGTTATTAACTTTATTTATTTTATTTTACAATTTCGTATATATGCTTAAATTATGTGACTTATTTTTTAAAATAAAGATGATTCTATTGGCAAATATTATTTTGAACAATTTTATTAAAGTTAAAAATTAAAAAAAATAGAGTGAAAAAAATTATATTATAGTTTGACTATTTTTTATTTGTATTTGATTTTTTAATTATTATTTTTTGGTTAATTTTAATGAATTTTATTGTTTTAAAAAAAAGTCAAGCGGGCTAATCCGCCGATCCACCAATCCGCCATAGACAAGCCCGCCAATCCGCCATAAAACAAGACGGACTAACATTTTGAACCCATATTAGTTGGCGGAGCGGGCCAATCTACCCCGTTTATGAGGCGGGTCTAGGCGGGATGGAACGGATTGAACTGACCCGCTTTGCCATCCCTAATTCATACATTTGCATAGGAATGAATTCAGCAAAATGGAGCACACAGATTTAAGCACTAGAAGGTATAGTGATGATGATGTTTATTATTATTGTGAAGGGTGCGTTATAAATGTGCCCTTTTCATGGGAACACAAGCCAGGACTCTCCAAAGTGTCAAACAAGGGCAAAATGGGTAATAATAATAATAATATGTTAGTGCTTCAACCTCCACCATGTTCATCATATGGCACAAGAAGAAGAAATTGAAGAAGAAATTAGTAGTAATTCTTTTAGGATGGTGGAGAAATTAGAAGATCTTTTTGTGGAAGCTTACAAGAGATGCACCAAAAGCCCCTTTATGGTTAATAGTAGTAATAATATTCTTCTATCATCATCATCATGGCCTAATATAAGGAAGTATATGCATATTTTTTCTTGCAAGTATGCTGGTGATGTGTCTTGTGGGAACCTTGTTTATACCTATAAGATGTGAAAGCATTTCAAAAATTAGGGTAATGTATGTCATCATGTTGAAATTTTATTTTCTTTTATTTTTTTTATGTTATATATGTATGTATCAATTAACTATTTAT
>NC_029773.3:39784571-39794563 GCF_000817695.3 Arachis duranensis | reverse complement strand
TCTTATCAATTTGATTAAATTTAAGGTAAATATGTCAAAAATATGAAATAAATAATTTAATATAAAGGATTCAATTTTGATCAATGATCACCAGTTTGATTTTTTTTTTTAAAACCAAAGATAAAAATATTCGAACTCGCAACCTCTAAATGAGTATGAAGAGACTATGTCATTTGAATTATAATTCGTTGATATGATCACCAGTTTAATTATTAATTCAGTTTTGGTAACATGTATTATAACAATGATCAATATTTTTTATAATATTAATATTAAGATAGTTGAATAATGGTTAATAAATTTGTCAAATTCTAAGTTATCTCAAATTCAAATAAGAAAATGTAAAAAAATTGTGCTAAAAATATTCATAATTATATTCTCCGAGTTGGATTAGTTGATTTTTTTATGATGACATTTCGGTAAAGTAGGGAAAATGATTGTTTGTATAAGGTAAAGAAAATGATTGGTGAAAAAAAAAGACGGGAATAAAAAGCCAATTAAGTTCCTAACTATATACGTTGTTTATCCTGCTACCGCTATATATGAACATTTTTTTTTAATGTGTTCTCTAATTATTCCATTAGAGCCAATCAAATAATCCATGTAACAACATTTCTATTTTTTTTTTTTTTGGTTTCCTAGCTAACCCGTTTCTTTATTCTGTTTTTGTTGCCTCTCTTTTTCCAAGTAAACGGTCCAAAGAGTTGCTGTATTCGATTTAAGAAATTCCACGGGGACAATGACAAATAATGGTTAATAATATTGACTCAGAAATTTATTGCAACCCATTGGCCAGCGGCAAACCCTTAAATGGAGCTCAGTACCGCGGCGGATTAGTCCTTGACCTGTCGGGTTGGGGGATACCGTGGGAAACCAAAAAATAATGGTTAATTATATTGACTCAGGAATTTATTTTTTATTATTTTTATCAATTAGCAAAAGTAAAATCGTTAGTGAAAAATGAATTCTTTCAACTTTTTTTTAAATAATTGAAATGATTAGTCCTGTAGTGTTTTGATTAAGAAAAGAGGTTTGAATAGATATAATACATGATGATTTATGATGGATAGTGATTGAATGGATATTAGTCCTCAAGTATGTAATTTGATCATGATTGATGATGATGAGTAAGGACCGATATTTTATTCTGCTTGCATGATTATTGTTGATAGTTTGACAAAAACATGTTTTATTTTGTTTGTACGATGATATTGATTTGATGTGAGAATGGTAATTTGTCATGATCATTTATATCTAATAAGGATTATGGTTTTGTTCAGTTTATTTTGTATTATTATAATTTCATATGAATGGTGGTTTCGATCGGTTGACAATATGAGAATGAGGAATTGAAACTATTAGAGTATAATATTAGTGGATTAAGTTAGGATTAGGTTAAATATAGTTGGAATAAAGGTTAGTAAATTAGGTGTGTTCAGTTGAGTTGTTAGTGATGATTGTGGTTTGATTATATATATATATATATATATGTGTGTGTAAATATAGAATTTAATTTATTTTATTTAAAAAATAAATCCTAATCCGCACTCACAATTGGTGCATCCAAACTTGAATCTTATTCCACTTCACATAAGAGGTGGTGGTACACATGGTGCACTTGTACACCAAGCATTATCATTCACAAGTTGTTTAATTATTTATATAATCTTGATAATAATTATTATATATGAAGAACAAGTCAAGCCATCTTAATTATTTTGTCTTATACCCTTCTAACCTTTTCTCCTTGTCTTCACCAATTGAGTGATTGATGATGATGATGATGCAAACCCATGGCCATTTTTTTCCACAAACTTCTATCTCTACTTCCAATTTGGTTTAGGAATTTGTCTATGCTTACGTTTTTGGTGCTTGTCCATTCACATATGATAAAACCCTAAACCATTTATTATTAGGTTTTAAGACTATAGTATATAAAGGGTCTAGTAACATCAAAATCTTATTCATTCATATATATAGGCCCTATCTATCATCATATTATTATTATTCCACTATAGCTAAAAATTCTATATCATCAATATGAGTAGTCAACCATATTCATCAAGAAAGGTATTATTCTCATGGGAAAAGAAGCCTAGTATCTCCAAGGTAATAACTACTACTACTCTTAATAATCATGGTGATGAAATTCCCATTAAGGAGAATGAAATTTTGACTAAGTTATTATTACCACCCCCTCCATCATGCACACAACAATTAGAGAAATAAGATACTAATATTATTCCTAGTAATAATAATCATCATGATTTTCAAGATATTCCACTTCCCCCATGTGCTTTTCAACCTCCATATTATAGAACATCTTCAAAGAAAGGACTTTGGGTTGGTCAAGATCATCAAGATGATCCTTTTTATAGCAGCTTACAAAGAGTGCACAAAGAATGATAATAATCATCATCAAAGAAGTGGTGATGGTGGTGAGAGGAAGAAGAAGAAGAAGAACAAGAAATTGGTCAACAAAGGTAGTGGATTGATGATTGAATCAAGGTTGAGGAAGGGCTTGTCTTTTTTCTCTTGTAAGAAGTTTTCAAGTGTTCATGACAATAATAACTTGGTTACAATCTCTAGCTTCCCAAACAACAACAACAACATCATAGATAGAGATTGATATCATAATTATATATATGTTTTTATGTATAGTTAATTAACTTTCTCTTATTATGTTTTACTATTGGTAAAGTTTCTATCTACAATTCAAATTGTCTAGTGTTTGTGAAATTATGTAAGAGTATAGAAAATTTGAGGAGCAATCCTATTTTCTTTCTCGAATAAATATTAGTAAACATTTGAACGCCAATAAAATTAACTATGAAAAATAAATTAAAGAAAAAGCAAGATCTAAGAAGTAAACAAAATACAATTGCAATTAACACATGGAAAAAATAAAAGGTTTAAGTGATAGCTAGAGAATATAGCTTAAAATAAATCCTTTTTTCATAGTTAGTTTGGACTTTGCTTAAATTTTTAGTTGTTAAAAATAGTATATTATTCTTTTTTTTGTATATTAATTTTTTTTGGTAAACAATCGTTCGGACCTAATTATTGGGAGGGGATCCCTTCTCTCGAAGTTACGGGACTATTTTGCCAAATTTTTCAGAAAAAAATTGTCTCGTGCCTTTATATATTCTCTATCTATCTACTAGTATCGATTTTGGGTACAGATACCATTTTGTTGAAGGTCGTTCGAACTTTTCTTGAGAATATGGTTCTACTTTTTGAACAGGGTTCTATAGTGGATGTTGAAGACATCCTTAGAATGATCTCATAATTTCTAGACGATGAGGTCGAGTGAGTGTTACTACTCCATTATCTTTATTTAATTAATTATTTATTTAAATTAATGTTAAGACTCTAATTGATCAAAGTTCTTAGCTACTAGTCACCAGAAAAAAAAGTTCTTAGCTATTAATTTGGTCATACTGATTGCTATGTATTCAGCAATCAAAATTTAAGACTCAGTATATTTGATTGAAAAAATGATGATCGAAAAAAAAGAACAAGGAAAAAACACACCGAATAGTTTTTAAGTACAAATCAGAGATAATCTTAAGATTTCTTATTTGCATTTCGATATACTATTCAAATTATACCCGAACATTTATATTATTGTTAATAATAATTTCAAAACATAAAAGATAAATAACTTACAAGTGACTTATAATTTAGTTTAACTTTTTGTGTAAATGTTTAGATACTAGAAAAAATTTTAAAAATAAAAAATATCATTTTTTTAATAATATTTACAAAAAATTATATTAAAATATAATTTCTAAATGCTTTTTAAGAATATATATTTTATATTTAATTATTTTTATTATTTTTTTTCACCCTACTCTAGGTATTTTTTATTTTAGAGAATTTAGGAAAAGAGAAAAAGACTTTGAAGTGTTAAACTCTGTTTAAGAGTTTTATTATTCGGATAACAAGGAATTTAGAGATTTTTATTAGCACTGCAAAATTCTCTAAACTCCTCATTTCCAATTTTCTCCAAAAAAGAGAAAGGACTTTTAAGAAGTTTTGAAGGTTTATTGTATATATATTTTATAATTTTATCATTTATTAAAATATTACATATAAAAAAAGTAAACAACCATTGTATTATAAATTAATTACTAAATTAATTATTTCGTATAAAATAGTGCACAAATAATATTTTCAACAAATAAAAGATTAAATGGTAATACAATAATTTATTAAAGATAAAATAGTAAATTTAATTAAAATTCTAGTACAATCATACGGGTTAAAAAAAGGAGCTGTTTATAGATTGTGATATTTGGAATTAAATTAGAAAAATGTTACATTTTTATAATCTAAGAAATCCCAATCATGTAATTCACTAAAGAATTTTGTAGAAAGGGGTCTATCTCCAAATATATCACAATACGGAGGTTAAAATATTAATTTAAATTTCCCAAACACAGAGGGTCAATATATGCCGTCGGATGCTAAGTAACTTAGATCCAACCGTTCATCCATGTTGGACTACCTACAACTCATTCACCCTCAAACGCGCAGAGAGAAAGAGAGAGAGAGAGAGAGAGAGAGAGAGAGAGAGAGAGTGAAAGAGGACCCTAATTCCGCAAACAGAACGAGAAGATTCTCTCTCGCAGTCCCAGCAATTCTTCTGGTAACGCAATCAAACCAATCGTATGTGTAATTTGATTAGGAATTTTCTTTTTACAAAAAATTGTTCATGTTATTATTCTCTTACGAGAATTATTCATCTTTTGCGATTATTGTTGCACTATTTCTTATCACTTATTGATGCTTCAATTCATAAACAGCTCTTTTTGTTTGAGTTAGTGATAATGAGTGCCGATTCCTTGTTTGGAAAATCAAAAATAGGGTTTGACTTTACTGCAAATGTTTCTTCTGTATTACGAGTTGAACTTTACGATTCAAGTTCATCTAAACTCGTGTTTAAGCTTCACGAATTTGTGTTAACTGACTTATATATTTGTGCTTCGCAGGGATTATACTGTTAAAATGGCCAATAATTCTCAGCCCCCTAGTATGCAGGTATAAATGTTCTTATCAGTAGTTCTTTATGTTTTATCAATCTATTCTCTCTATGTATCAGCTACGCTATCATTCCACATTTTAGCAAGTTTATTTGACATTCAGCTGAAGGATTTAATTGTGCTTATTTATGGAACTAGCTGCTCTTTGCTGTTCCTTTTGTTAACTACTACTTCTTGCTCTCATATGGGAATATTTTGCAAGTTTGCATCACTCTTAGAACTCCTTATCTGCAGTTTCGGCCAGTCATTCAGGCCCAGCAAGGTCAGCCATTTGCTCCAATGGCTTCCCAACAATTTGGACTTGCAGGACATGCTATTCCTTCTTCAAATGTTGCAATGCCTGTTGGTCAGAGTCCGCAATTGCAGTATTCACAACCAATGCAGCAGTTGCCTCCAAGACATATTCAGCCTGGTCAACCTGCACCTTCGTCGCAGGTTATACCTATGCAATATATCCAAACAAATAGGCCCCCGACATCCGTCCCACACACATTCACAGCCAACTGTTCCCCACTTAAGCAGTCATATGCCCAGCTTGGCTGTTTCAGCAGCAACTTCTCATTCTTCATATACTGTATGCTTGCTGTATTTTCTTTGTAGTTTTACATTGGTTGTACATTATTAGAGTCCGGTTTGATATACAGTTTCGTACTCTTTTCAGTTTCAACCACCGTATAGTCAGCAGCAGGATAATGTTAATGCAATGGCTCAGTACCAGCCATCGGGCCAAATGCATGCTCCTCCGGCTGGACAACCTTGGGTGTCCTCTGTTTCTCAGAGTGCTGCAACTGTTACACCAGTGCAACAGGCTGGAGTGCAATCATCTGGTACTCCGTCAACTGATTCTGTAAGTGTTTGATCCTTACCTGGTTTCTAATGCATATTACTTGTTTTATTATCACGTTAATAAATTTTTATTATTTACCTAGTTGTAACAAGTATTGACACAAATAACATATGCTAAGAATGTTTCAAAAATTTTGGCAGAGCTTAGATAGTAGTGAATATTGGTAGTTTGACATTTATGAGTGCTTAAATACTGTATAAGTTTTGAAAATTTATGTTCTTATATTTTATGACCATGTCCTACCATTTTTAGACATTGATATGGCTGTGTCTGTCTCCATGTCGGGTTTAGTTTTCATGTACATGTACATGTGCGTGCCTTGTATATCTTCTTTTTTTCTCAATCTCTCTCACCAATTCTATCATTGTCATGGGCATAATTTTGGAGGAATTGTTAGGATCCACTGGAAGTTATTGGATGAGTCTCACATTTGAAGTATGAGAATTTAATGAAACAGTTTATAATGGCCTTGGGCTCTACTCTAGGTTGTGGCATGTATTACCCAGGATTTGTATTAGTATACTTCAATCAATTTAGGTCGGCTTTTTTTGTTATGAACTTATGATATCATTGGATTGAAGTGGATTCCTCAATAGCATAGCTTATAAGCTAACTGAATCTCTATAATTCATAAAAGTATTTTTATGATGCTTACATTAGACGTGATTCATTGATTCAGATTTCTACTAAAGGTGGTAAAATATTATTATGTTTTCATATTATAGTTTTTGAGAAATATGATCTAATATAATTCTTGGTCTGTTGCTTTGTCAAATTTAGGCAACAAGTGCCCCTAACCAGCAGTCAGCATCTGATTGGCAAGAGCATACTGCAGCTGATGACAGAAGGTATTGATTAATATCTTGTTTTTCGAGGAAACAGATGATATCTTTTACTGTTTACATTATTGGAAAAATATCTTTTACAGTTTATGATAACATTTGGATTGCATATGTAGTTTGCATTATCTTGAATCATAACAAGAAGTTTTTGTTCTTTGATCATCTTTACCAGATATTACTACAACAAGAGGACAAGGCAATCTAGTTGGGAGAAACCATTGGAACTGATGTCACCTATTGAGGTGAGTTGTTTGGATGATTGCTGATGCTGACACAATTTGAATGCCATTTTTATATATGTTCGACATGCTTGAAAATGTTGTGTGGCCAATCAAACTGGTTTCTAATGTGATCGTTGACCATATCTGAATATTTCAATCATCAAAAAAGGTTTATGGTGCAAATATCCTTTTATGTGCATGTGCTTCCACTGATTTGTAGATATCATGGCAAGTCAGGCGAAATTTTAGCAACTGCTCTATATGGTCACTGTGAAGGCGGTGGTTACACTTTCTCGAGGCAGGCAACAGTTTGCTATTTATAACCCCTTTTTTTATTTTTATTTTTTTATTTTGGTTTACAATCTTAAAATGCAAGATTGGTGTATATCTGAATTACCATTAATTGATTGTTGTCTGTACCCTTCACATCCCCTTCCTCCAGTGGCTTAAGGGTGAACAATATGGGATGTGTGAATGATATCATTTGTTCCCTTTGTAAGTTTCTTTGGCTCTTCCTACGTGTACAAAAAAATAAAATAAATATAAAACATTTATGTGTTTCTTATTGCTGTTTTACCACTTCCAACTCCTCTTTGTTTATGTATCTCGTTTCCCATTTCGTGATCTTGTTTAATCGGTTTTTTAATTGCAGTCAGGTATGCTTATGTATTTAGGCATGAGCATGTCAAAAGTTCTGTTTTGCTTTTATGCATTTTATATTATAACTGTTAATATTGGCAATGTTGTCATCTTACAGTATTCTCCAGGCATTTTATCTTCGACCCTTGATTTGTTTAATTAATGCCTCTAGTTTCTAACAGCAGCATGTGTTTAATTTATTACCTTGATATGATAATCTGTTGTGGATGTTTTATGGTTAGCATTTGCAAATATCTCTAACTTTGCTGGATTTGACAGAGGGCTGATGCATCAACTGTTTGGAAAGAATTCACATCTTCAGATGGAAGAAAGTGCGTTTTATCCCTTGGTTGTATAATTTTATTAAGAGAGTCTATTTTTCTGCTGCTTTTTTCTGAACTTTCTGTGGCACGTATTTGTAAAATTTTACTTATGATCTATATTTTGACCATGATTTCTTGTAGGTATTATTACAACAAGGTTACTCAGCAATCAACATGGTCAATACCAGAGGAACTTAAGGTAATAATTATGCATGTTATAAATTTCTATAACTATACATGGAAACATTAAGTTTCTCAATCCAAATTACAATATTTCTATTCAGTTGGCTACTTGGCTCGTGAATTGGCGCTGAAAGCTGCCAACCAGGGAATGCAGTTAGAAACAAGTGATACATCCAATACTGCTGTTTCATCTGCTGCACCATCAACAGTGACAAATACTGCTAGCTCAAACACTCCTTTGACATCAAATGGGCTTTCTTCAAGTCCAGCTTCTGTCACACCAATTGCATCATCAACTGGTCCTCAGCAGTTGGTTTCTGGATTATCAAGTGGTGGGACTGAACTGAGTACTGTGGTAACTGCGTCAACGACAGTAGCTGGACCTGCAAATCCTCTTGACACCACTACACCGTCCAGGTATAAACTCTGTTCTGTTTTCGTCTATCCTTTTGGTAGTTTCTGTTGCTAACTTATGTGTCTAAAACTTACCTGAGCAGTGTTGAAAATCAAGCATCTCAGGATTTTGCTGCATCTACCGGTGGAGCTTCTGTTCAAGATATAGAGGTAACCTCCCGCCCCCCAACTCTATTCTCAGCTTTTAGGTTTTCTTGCATTTATACAAGTGTACAAGAGCAAAGAATTAATGATTTCAAAAAGAAAAGATAACTTAAACAGAACACTAGAATAAATTTGCACCCTTGGTTTGATCCCTTGTAAAATATTTAAGCAACTGAAAAATGCACCAAACCATGTATGGCAGGGTAATAGCCGAATAGAAAGTTTTGTTTTCACTGGGACTGTTTAATTGGCACCTAGATCTTTTGTTTGTAGGAAAAGTTTCACTCACTCTCTCTCTCTCTCTCTCTCTCTCTCTCTCTCACACACACACACACACACACACACACACACACACACAAAACCAGGTCATAAAGTGAGCAAATATTCCTATGTGACAGTCTTGATTTGCTGTGCGATTGAGAACTAGCATCGAGTTATTTCTCATTGAGTTTTGTTGCTATTCTTGCAGGAAACCAAAAAAGGAGTGCCAGTTGCTGGAAAAGTTAATGTGACTCTGCCGGAGGAGAAAGCAAATGATAAAGAAACCTTTGCATATGCAAATAAGATGGTAAGAGCTCCAAATGATATTGTTTACTGTATTCAAATGAAAATTTGGAATGCATGACATGGTTTTTATCTTTTTATTTTTATTGTATTAACTACAATCACAATGCTCTTTAGGAAGCAAAAATTGCATTTAAGGCACTATTGGAGTCTGCTAATGTTCAGTCTGATTGGACATGGGAACAGGTAAATAATGGACATTTTTCTAAGTTTCTCTTTTTGTTTCAAATGCTAATTACTATATTTGAATTGTAACTCAGGCGATGAGAGAAATAATCAATGACAAAAGATACAATGCTCTAAAAACACTTGGTGAGCGGAAACAAGCTTTTAATGAGGTGATAAACTAACTTGCAGTGGCACATTGCTTGTGCCCCTTGTGTTGTGCATATATTCTATATGTATATTAATGACCATCTGGGTCTGACATGGGTCAATTTAAAATATTCAGTATTTGGGCCAAAGGAAGAAGCTAGAGGCTGAAGAGAGACGCATGAAGCAGAAAAAAGCTCGAGAAGAATTCACAAAGATGCTGGAAGTAAGTTACAGACATGATCTCAAGTTGTTTTGCTGATGTGAAATAATTCTTAATGCATGCTCTCTTTTCAGGAGTGCAAGGAGCTAACTTCATCCATGAGATTGAGGTACCTTTCTTGCCTCGTTGATTATGAATGAATTTACTAAGATAATTTTTATTCTAAACTAATCCTTCTTGAGATGCCTAACATTTATTTTGTCATGATCAGCAAAGCAATCAATATGTTTGAAAA
>NC_029773.3:39769551-39784499 GCF_000817695.3 Arachis duranensis | reverse complement strand
AGATTTATTTGAGAGCTACATGGTGGAACTCGAGAGAAAGGTGACAGATTTTATCTTTTGTTTACATGTGTAATCTGAATCTTTCTAGGTATTATGTTTCATTTGTCTCTATATATATATAATAAACTCAAGAAACCTGCATAAAATTTTTTGAGTGCTTTGTGTGGATTGTACTTACTTAGTGATGCCAATTTTTCCTTCAACAGCCCTTAGCAATAAGGGGTAGTATGTGGGAAATGGGATTAAATGCTTAGTTGCTGTCGCTGCGTTCCACTTTAGCTTTTTTCATATTCTCCTCAAATTTGTATAGATTTTGTCTGATTATATATTGGGTGTAGGGAGAAGAATTATAAAATATTAGGTAGGAAAAACAGCTGTTTAGATTAAAATATAACAATACAGAGGTTAGGGTTTTGCAATCAAAGATGTCTAAAATTTTATTCCTTGTTATACTGTTTAGGAAAAGGAAAATGCTGCTGAGGAACACAGACGGAATTTAGCAGAATACAGGAAATTCTTGGAGTCATGTGATTATGTGAAGGTACATATTACTTAAAAATGTTTAACTCTGTTGTAAACTTGTAATTGTTTCTATCTTCTTCAACGTGTCCTAATTTAGTCAATTTTCTCTTTTTGGGTTTCATTTTAGGTTCACAGTCCATGGCGAAAAGTCCAAGATCGGTTAGAGGACGATGATAGATATTTACGGCTTGAAAAAATTGACCGCTTGCTTGTTTTCCAGGTACAGCTGTTATAGTTATAGTTATAGTTGGCATATATCATAGATCTGTGTGCTGAGATTGGCATTGGCAGGACTATATTCGTGAATTGGAAAAGGAAGAAGAGGAGCAAAAACGAGTACAGAAGGTAGACCCTTAAAATGTCATTTGTTGAATTGTTGTGTCTTGGCCCATATGTTTGCATGTGTATTTATTTATATGACTACATATAGGAGCGAGTTCGTCGTGGTGAAAGGAAAAATCGTGATGCATTCCGCAAGTTGTTGGAAGAACATGTTGCTGCTGGAATTCTTAATGCTAAAACTCAATGGAGAGAATACTGCTTGAAGGTAGTACATATTTTCATTGCTTGTGATGAAAAGCTGGAATGATATGGTAACAGAAATACTTTTCTTGTGTTCACATTTTCCCAGGTTAGGGATTTGCCTCAATATCAAGCTGTCGCATCAAACACATCTGGTTCCACTCCTAAGGATTTGTTTGAGGATGTAGTAGAAGATCTTGAAAATCAGGTTATCTAATTTCCATTTTGAGTCATTTCTTTTGAATATTTATTGTTTCTTATCCTGATCAAATGGAGCAAGACTTAATTCTGTATTTTATGTTTTTTTATTTTTTTCTGTTCAAATATTCTGAGTTTGATGTCAATAATTTTCTGAATTGAAATATATTTAAGAAAATACGATTTCTCATATATTTCCAGCTCCATTAATTTCTTTGATTGAATCTTCTCGGGTCATTTATGATTTGGGAATGGAATAAATTCTAGTATTGTGAGTGATCTGTTTAACTTACCGTATTTGTTAAAATTTTTGAAATGTTCACATCAACCTAAAGTATTAAATTTCCGTGTTGACAGTACCATGAAGACAAGACACTGGTAAAAGATATAATTAAGTCAGGCAAGGTATGGTCTAAGCATCAAATATATTTTTCTTTTGCTTTATCCATAGTTTTTATTTTGATGAACAACCTGCTTCTCTGTTTCATGTGTTGATCAAGTAGATCACTGTAGTGTCCACTTCGGTGTTTGAGGAATTCAAGGCTGCTATCTTGGAAGAAGGTAGTTGCGAAACAATATCAGAGATCAATTTGAAGGTAACGTATTGTGGTTGTAATTTCTGTTATTTTAGTTTCATTTCTTGCTCCAAAAATATAATAATTTAAGAGTAGTTAAATTAATGGAATTCAGAGATTAATAGTTACTCTCCCAATGTCTAAAGAGGGAATTTAATGAGGCAACACAATGCAAGAAATTGTGGGTATTATATTTTTTGATGTATAATATTTAGCTATTACATTGGAAATTACTTTCAGAAATCTTACATAAATTTAATACTCTCAGCAACATGGTGAAGAAACTTATTACATTAGTTTCAACTCTATGTTCGTTATGGATATTGTTCTATGAGGATTTGCTTGGATATTTATATTTGATATTTAAAAAGAGAAAAGAAAAAACACTATCTCAGAATAAAATGAAATGATTCCGTTGGCTAAGTAACTTACCTCGATTTGAAATTTCCCATTCACTGAATTGCTGTATGGGTCTCTCTGTGATTCTTTTGATCAACTTCAATAAACTTAGAGTCACATGTTCATGCTGGAGATTGTATTCCTTTGCAACATGGATTATCAGATTTTGATTCTTTCTCTCTTTTAAAGCTTATATTCGAAGACTTGTTAGAGAGAGCTAAAGAGAAAGAGGAGAAAGAAGCTAAGAAGCGCCAGCGCCTTGCTGATGACTTAACTAACCTGTTATATACATTCAAGGTAAACTAAGATTTTTCCAGTTATCTAATTCTTGTTTCTCATTATTTGGCTGGGTAAATTATTACTAGAAAGTGTCATCATCTAATTTTGTAGGATATTACTACATCTTCAACTTGGGAGGATTGCAAGCCACTTGTTGAGGAGACACAAGAGTACAGGTACATGTTGTTCTCTGTTTCAAGTTACTGAGTCGGTTGTGCCATGAATACTGTTGTTGTCCATCCTGGAAGTATTTGTTCTTGATGATTATGTCCTACACTTACTTATAGATCAATGGGGGATGAAAACTACAGTAGAGAAGTATTTGAGGAGTACATTACATACCTAAAGGAAAAAGCTAAAGAGAAGGAACGCAAGCGTGAAGAGGAAAAGGTGTGCAAATCTTATTTATCTGAGTTTTTGGTTTCATAACTTATTTGAATTGGTTGTGAGAAGATATGGCTTCATAATTTAGAAATATGTCTTCTTTATTAACTTATTTTAAGGGTCTAGGGTCAATACACCGCATTTTATTCTTACAAAAAAAAAATTATCTGCAGGCCAGAAAGGAGAAAGAGAGAGAAGAGAAAGAGAAACGGAAGGAGAAGGAAAAGGAAAAAAAAGAGAAGGATAGAGAACGCGAGAAAGAAAAGTCTAAAGATCGGCATAAGAAGGACGACACAGATAGTGAAAACCAAGATATTGAAGGCCATGGTTTCAAGGAAGAGAAGAAAAAAGACAAAGATAAGGAAAGGAAACACAGGAAGAGGCGACACAGCAGTGTAGAGGATGTGGATTCCGAGAGGGATGAAAAAGAAGAGTCTAAGAAATCACGAAAGCACGGCAGCGACCGAAAGAAATATCTCGAAAGGTCATTGATATTTCTGCATCATCTTGATTGTTAGATTTTACTTGTAACATTTTAGAATAAGCATGTGAAATGAATGCAACTATCTTCCAGCATGCAAACTCTCCAGAATCAGACAATGAAACCCGGCATAGAAGACACAAGAGGGAGCACCGTGATGGTTCCCGGAAAACCGGGGGCCATGAAGAACTTGAAGACGGGGAACTCGGTGATGATGCAGAGATTTAGACGCTAGGTTGCTAACCTTTTTGCAGTTATGAGATTCAGAACTTTGCCTGCATCCTTTCAAGACTTGGGTTGTCTAATATTAGTTTAGTTCTTTTAAACTCCCCTTTTCTTGGGGAACATTTATGTTTAGGATATTTGACTTAAAATGTAAAATAATTAGAATCTGTTGGTTCTCCTTGGATTTATCAATTAACAATAACATGTCCACTTTGTACGAAGTTTTTTGAGTACTTGTGTATTTGCAAGTCCAAATTTTAAAAAATCAACTTTAGTTCTACAACCTGAACAATGTGCGGATAATTTGACAATTATTTCCAAACGCAAGTAATAAGCAGATTATATCTGAATTAGTTTTCCAAATCAATTAAACTATAACTAAAATCATTGCTCCAAAGTAGGAGAGCTTTTTTTGTGTGTTTGATTTCTGCTCTAGGATTGGTCTGCCCAAGTTGCTATAAATTCTAATACAATTTCATTGTTAATACCTTCCAATATATGATCAGTGATCTCAACACTAATGGCTTTCACTTGTTCCTCCATGTTCCTCCATTCGTTTATTGAACTCAAGTAATCCATAGTCTTGAGGTTTGCACCTTGCCGACCGCATTCTTTTTTTCCCTCACAAATGGGTCCTTTGTAACATTGTTTTACCTTTTCTTGCTTAGTTGGAATGGCCACTATGGAAATATCTCTCTCACGGGCACATAGCAGTCTTCTAATCTTTTGAACTACCTTTTTGGACGTATTTGGCCGAATAAGAAACTCTGCTGATTGCTTATTGGTATTGGTACAATTCTCTTTCTTCACTGACTCTCCAAGTAAATTCCATATGGCAGCTACTGTTTCATCAGCACATCATACTCATGAGTTCATATACAATGATAAGTCATGTTATTTTAACATAGTGTTTTAGATTAAATGTCACTTTTAGTTATGTAAACGTCAAAATAACATATTGGTTTCATCAACAGTATAAATCCATCAATTTTGTTGAATGATACATTAGCATGCAATGCGATTTATTAACAAAATAGTACCGATTTGTGAGAGACTAAAATATCTTACAAAACATAATTTTAAGAGCAACTCCAATAAGATATTTTTTTAGTATCAATTTTGATTTTTATAGTAACTGAACTGATTTGAAATTGAAACTTACATTTGATATAATCTTTGAAATACCGTATTATTTTAAAAAATGATTAGTAAAATACTGTCATATATATATCTATTAAATCTATTAAATGAACATTGTAACTTTGTTATGTAACGTCGTTAAATTGAAATGAAACCAAGCATTAGAGTGATGAATTTCAATTTTCACATGGAGTTTCAAATCAATTTTTATGATATATGGTCTCACAAATGTTTATGTGGTATTATGCGGGATCCAAAATAAAATAAAATTAAAACTAAGCATTGGAGATGCTCTAAGGACTAATTGATATTTTTGAAATTTTCAGATGTAAAATGTGCATTAATTGTAATTTTATGGACCAAATTATACACTTACTCCTTAATAATCATATTCAACTTGCATAATGAAATTCATACTTATTTAAGCTATTGTTCACGGATTTCAATGACTGTCTAAAACACAATGTGAAATTGTGAATATAACTTTTCTATTAAAGAACATGACTCAATATTTTTACTATTTCCGTTTTTTTCTTCTTTGGGAATATACACGTAAAGAAAGAAATATTTGAACATGGGATATTATACTGAAATCCACGGTGAAAAAACCGCAACTAGTAATATCTTAATCAATAAATTGGAAACAAAATATTTAGGGTTAAATATTATATAAAGACAATAATAATATAGATTTGATGCAATAAAAGTAAAAGCTGTGTTTGTATATGATAATGGCAAAGATATTTACCATGTGGAATTCTGTATACAGGTATCTTTCCCATTGAAACAAGGCTACTCTCTATGCGTTTCTGGTGCTGCCTTCCAATGTTTATAACAGCAAAAGAAAATAATATATAAATTTAAAAATTAAAAATAAAGATAGATTGAGTTTAAATGTTACATATGAAACCTTAGAAAGACACCAAAAAAAAATATGAAACCTTAGAACATTGTCATCCAATTAAATTTCTAAATTTATCAACCATATTATGTTATGTGTACACCAAAATTAGCAATTAGTATAACATATATATTAAAATATAAAATGCATATTGAAAATAAATTAATCAGTACATTATTTATACATACACAAATACTATACAAATACATAGTAGTTGAATTTTAGTGTGCACATAGTATTTTTGTGAATTTATATAACTATTAAAATAAGAGATAGTTAAGGTTAAGGCAAATATTTTTGTTGACGTGATAAATTGGTGATACATTATTATCTATATTAAACTTTTTTACATTGATGCATTCAAATTAAACACTTTAAAAGATTTGTAGTTAAAAAACATATTTAAGGATTAGATATATACCTCTGAAAAGTTTCTGAAGAAAACAAATTGTGATCTTCATTATTATTTGGCCATAAGGAATTTCCTTTCTTTCCATATGGTAGAAGAACTTTGTAAAAAGGAAGCATAGCCTTTTTTCTCTTTCTTGATTTCTCATCATTAGAACTCTTATTTCCATCAGAATCTCCATTGAATCTTTTCCACCATTTTGAAGAGTGTTGTCTCTCAAGAAGGTAAACCTCTAATATGAAAGGTTCTTGTTGCTCAGTGAGAAAATCTCTAATCCTTTTTTGTGGTTTGGTTGTTGATGAAGCCATAGAAGGAGGCTAAAGTTTGAAGGGTAAGTAAGTAATAATAAAAGATGTTGCAATTAGCATATCTGAAAGTTGAGGACAGACACTATATAGTCACAATAATATATGGAATGTTTTGGAAGTTAATGAAGTCACAAGCAATGATACCATACAATGTAATTAGGTACAAACGATATTAATTATAAGAGTAATCACAAATTGTCCTTCAAATTTTTTTTCCTTTTTTCCCCAGATAGAATTAGCTTCTTAGAATTTGAAAATAAGGATAGAGATTCAAATTTTTATTGGTTAGAAATTCATTTTGACAATTGCTAATACGTTCCCAAAAAAATAAGTACATTTATAGATTTGTTTAATTAACAAGGGCATCACTCTTTATTTAGTAAAAAATGTTTAAGAATAATCCATCTAATTTTTCACAATTTCAAAAAGGTCAAACATAGTATACTTTTTGTGTTAAATTTTATATGAAAGAATTAATTTGTCAACTTTTTACATTATCAAGGATGAATTTGTCATTTTAATATCCAAAACACAACTCTATCCTCCATGCTTTTTTATGAGAAAAGGATAAATGGATCATTGACCTTTTGATCCGCAGACATTTAAATTTTCGAGAATTTAAAAATACATTTAAGTCCCTGGCCTTTTCAAAACTTGGACGTATCAATCTTTCATGTTCACTTGGGTCTGTCAGACTCAACAAAAAAATTAAACGTGACTTCCGTTGTACTAATCTGGTTGATACGGATGCACACTTGAGAGAATTTTTAAAAGAGAAAAGCTCTGCATACAAGCCATTAGGGCTTGTATGCTTTACAAGTTCATTAAAAAATAAACCCAAAAAACGCGCTGCTACACATACGTCCAATACACGTGCTATATAAAGATCTCGCGTATATATAGCTACCAAATTTAAAAGATTTGTTTCCTTCCTCCTTCTCCTTATTTTCAGATTTGCTCATTCTTCTTCTTGCGCATCTTCCCTCCTTCTTCTCGATCGTTCTTTTCCCCTCCTTTCTCACTAGTATGTTCTTTGTCATTTACGTTAGTTCCTCTCTCTGCAACTCCAGCTTCGTTTTCTATTCGATTTCTGAAATCAAAGTTTGAATTCGTTTTTGAAGATTATGGATGATTCAAATTCAGATTGTCAGCTGAATCAGGGAGAAGTGGATTATGAGTTTGAATCTAACGAAGTTCCTGAGGTTTGATTTTACATATGATTACTCTGAATTTTGTTGCAGTCATTTGAATAGCATTGTGTAGCTGAATAATTCGTGAACATCAGACTGTGAAAATAACACGTTAACATGAATCTGTATTAGTTTTGATTAATTATCTGAAATTTATAGCAGACGCTCGGGTGTAGATCAGAACTTTTTTGGGTGTATTTTTGTGGGAAATATGGGTGTATTTACAGTATACTGCTTTTTCTATTATTTTAGCTGAGTTGTTGTCGTTCGGGTGTATTATATCAGATATGATTGGGTGTGTTTTTAGTTTTTGTCATGGTGTATTCTGCAGCCTGTGTATTTACAGTTTATGGATTTTATTGTCATTTTAGTTGAGTTGTTGCCGTTCGGGTGTATTATATTAGCAATAATTGGGTGTATTTATAGTTTTTGACATGGTGTATTCTGCAGCCTCTCTCTGTTGTTGATGACCAGTTTGTTCCGAAGGTTGGAATGACCTTTACCACCCTTGAAGATGCTGGAAAATTTTTTAGGAACTATGCCAAGGCTGCAGGTTTCTCTACAAGAGTTCGGAGCACAAATAGGAAGGGAAACGAGATTAAGAATCAATTGATTACATGTAGCAGAGAGGAAAAATAGAAATCTAAAATATCTCCGACCGAGAAGACCAATCCGATAGCCGGTTTAAACTGTCCTGCAAGAATTTATATACACACATTGAAGGATGTCGGTGCTTGGATCATTTCAAAGGTTGTGCTGGATCATTCACACCCCTGCAAATGCCACAAAGAAGAAGAAAACAAAAGTTTTAAGCGAGGTAAAAGTAATGTTCTTTAAATTTGTGGTGATTGAGTTTATTTTTTCGTTAATAGTTTAGCTAATATGTGAGTTTCTTATATTCAGATAAATTTGTTTGATGCTGCATCAGTGGTGCATTCAAATTCCAGCCAATATCAAGGACATGTTATGAATTATCAGTTCAGGGTACCAGCAGCAGGGGATAACTCTTTGGGTGTATAGTTACAGAATATGGGTGTAAAAGCACTGTTCTTTTGGGTGTATTTCTATGAATTTTCTTTCGATTCACATTTTACATATAGATACATATATATAATATTAGGGTTTAGGGTTTTAGGGTTTACAGGTTAGGGGTAAGGGTTTAGGTTTTAAGTGTTTAGGGTTCAGGGTTTTAGGCTCAAAACATCAGGGGGGATAGATTTCAGAGTGTATATTCAACTTTCTTTGGGTGTAAAAAATTGCAGGTTATGAGTGTATATTTAATTTGATGTTTTTCTTCATATTATAGTACATGTAATTCATACGTTTTGAATACAGCACAGACAGTTTGGGTGTATATTTAAGCAATCTTGGGTGTATATTAAACTTCCATTGGGTGTAAAAGTTTATAATTTATGTTTAGATCTGCCTTGATGTTTTCCTTCATATTTTACCACCTGTAATACAGAGTTTTTGAATACAACACAGACAGTTTAACAGCACAGACAGTTTAACTATGGAAAAAATTTCATTTAATAGAAGTTGTTTATAAATGGCAAATTTTTACAGCATTTGTTCAATTTACAAACTAGCTAGCAGTTGGATTACTCAGTTTCTATATCAGTAGAATTTATCTGACAAAATGGACTCAATAATACTGATGATGGTTTCGACAGTCTTATTGCGTTACTTGCTCTAATTGCTTGATCTCTCTCTTTATTCAATTCACTGAATAGTATCCGCGAGGCATATTCTACTCTATAGTGGTCCACCTCCTCCTACTATATTTGTTCTTACATTTCTTCCAGGTTGGTTTCTCGCTGCCTTTTTTTCTGAAATGAAAAATACACCCAAAGATATCAGTAAGATACACCCATATATATGAGTCAGATACACCCATTAATAATAGTAAGATACACCTATTGATAACAGTGAGATACATCCATATATATATCAGTCAGATATCACTCAAACATGCATCAATATACAATGTCAAGCAACATTACAAGGTCAAGCAATATACACCCATGGACAAGCAAATATAAGCAACTGCTGACTATTACAGTATATCAGTTTAGAAATATACACCCAACAACTTATGCCATATACACCCAACAAATTACCTAATATACACCTACCAAACTATGGAATATACCCCCAAAAATTAGTTACCAGAAGAAGTAGAACAACAAGAACAGTAACACCTAGAAGAACTAAGAAGAACAGTGTAACATAGAACGAAGAATAACAGTAAAACCTAGAACAAGTAGAACATCATAAACTATAAAATGAGACGTAGAGCAAGAAGAACAGTAAAACGTAAAACAACGTAGAAGAACAGTAAAACCTAGTTCTTCAATTTCGAAATGTGAAAAATATACAGGAATGGTAATGTAACGTACCTTGAGTATTATAGCTTTGTTTTTTTTGGAGATTCTTGATCGAGAGTTCTATGTTGTGTTGATGGAATTTTCGAATCTTAGCGACGAGTTGTATATTTTCAGTATCGAATGATGCTCGAAAATGGAACGTTTGCTTTTTCTCTGAATGGCTTTGAGAAGTGGAAGAAGTGGAAGAGTCTGCCATTAAGGGGCGGTTTACGCGAATCGTAACCGTTTGAGTCGAGCGCGTGAATATTACGCTCCATTCAATATAATTCAGTGCGCGTGTGGAATGTTTATGGGCTGGGGGCTTGTAACACTTGTAAGGCCTTTTTACTTGTATGTGTAGCAGGCCCGTTTTTAAAATTGGATAAATTAGATTCATGTATTGATATGTCCAGATTTTGAAGATTTCAGGGACTTAAATATATTTTTAAATTCTTAGGGATTTAGATGAGGCTAAAAAGTCAAGGATCGATTTATCCTTTTCTATTTTTTTTCAAAGTTAGGAGTGAAATTCGAATCTGCAATCTCTAGATAAATATGTGGAGACTATACCATTTGAATTATAAGTCGTTGGCCTATCCTCCATGTTTAGCTGAGAACAAAATAATCGATTTACTCATCATAAAATTTAAATTAAATTTTTTCTTTTTAGAATTGTGCATTAGTGATCAACACACATTTAGTAATTGTTATGGTGGTTTAACCGAAATGTCCCGGCCAAAAGTTAAAAAATATGGAATACATAATAAAAGTGATGTAATATTGATGTGTGTCTTTCTAGAGATTTTTTGGATGCATGTATGTCTGATGTTAATGTAGCAGTCATTTTTTTTAGGTTAAAAACTTTCTCCAGCCTATGATATTCAATTACCCTTATTAGTTCATATGGATTTCACTGCATGTATCGTCCATTCAAGAATGATTAATTCCAATGATCAAGAGAATCTTGGTTTCAAAATTTCAGTCCATACAAAGAGAACAATTATTCAGAGTAGCATCATATAGGACAGAAAGCTAAGAAAGAATATAAAATGCATGCATGGTAGTTATATATTAAGAATATTTTAAAATGAGGTGTCACTTTGGTCTTTTTTATACAAACATGTATGTTGAAACTTTATTTTCACTCATGTTACTTTCAACAATCATCACGGACAGACAACAAAACATTTACACTATTTCAGTAATTTATACAATGTTGATATTTGCAATTTTGCATAGGATTCAAATCTTGTTAAAATTATTTTTAAAAAAATTAATTCAATTCTCTATTATTTACCCAAATAAATAGAGTTTCTTTACTTTTTATTGATTTCAATGGTAAAGATGTGACTTGTCAAGTTAGCAAGAAATATATAAATTTAATATCTAGTCATTTTTTTTAGGTTGGTCTAGTGGTTAGCTCACTAATCGATTTAAACACATGTTGGGGGTTCGAATCCTACTTTATATATAAAGCGACCTATTGGCCACCGGCAAACTCTTAAATGGAACTCAAACGATTCTAGTTTTTCAGAATCCGAAGTATTATATGACTAAGTTTGAAAATTAAAGAAAAATTCTAAAGAAATTTAGTACAACTAATGGTCATGTCATGGGGGTTCGACTATATTTTTATGTTGGTTGCCGAAGACCTAACACAACCCTTATCCTTTATCCGGACTTGGGATCGGCTATGTACCACAACTAATGATCACCTAAATAAATTTGATAAGTTTGGTTAGTATTTATTTGACATTGTAATTAAAATTAAAATGCACATTTGAGAAGATTTATAGGTCGTATTATACTATGTTTATAAGAATTTAAGAATCAAAGTATACCGAAGCCTAAGTTAGAGAAAACATAAAGAAGTTTCCCCTTTACTATATTCTGTTAACTATGAAAATTGAATTAATATAATTTTTTTAAAAGATTAGAATTTTTTAACTTTATGTCTAATGGATATAATTGAGGAGAGAGATGGAGGATATTGTCTATCCACACTTGTTTTGGTTATTCAATATTTATTTATTTTCAGTAAGGTTTGGGGTTCAACTTTTGTCAATAATTGAAAATAATAGATTAGCTAACACTAAAAGGATCTTATACTAATAGTTGATAGGGATTTTTTTAATTAGTGATTTTGTTCAAAAAGAAAATCAACACATCCATTTTAGTGTAAATTGAAAGGATAAACTCATTTAAAGTAAGTTATTCTTAAAAAGATGAGAAACTGAAAAATATTCACTCTAAGATCTTTAAAGTGTATTATGTGCTAAACCTCCAAAATAAATAAAGTTAGATACCTCTAATTTCTCAATGTAAATACAAGTGCACTTTCTTTTAAGCTTTCTACTTATGTTGAAAACTACTTATTAGTTCAAATTTCAGAATCATTATTTCCATTTTAGCGAAATTCTTAAAAAGGTATCAGTAAATGGCAAAAATGCAATGCAAACGACAATTCTATTTTCAGATGAGGTGTGGGTAAGAAAACTGGAAAATGAAATAGTACTCACTCCTCAATTAATGTAATTATTAGGCTATATATATTGGTTTTAGTTCTTGTTTAAAGAAACATCTAAGGAGTACCAATCTATTTGGTTTTTATCAAAAGTGGTACTTTTGGCTTAGTAATCTCAATTGAAAAGATAGTAGCACCCACTAATTTTGTATTGTCTGCCTTCAAATCTAAATCCAATCTTAGTCCTTTTTTAAATAATAAAAAAAAGTATCTATATTAATCAAAGCTTAGTTATTATACTTTATAATTGCTTTGATGTGTCGCTATCAACCGTATATGATTCAATGAGGACCATGCACAAATATGTCCTAAGGTTATAAAACATTTATTGTGGGGTTTGTTAAGTGCTAAAACATTATTATCTAAAAATTATACGGAAACATAATTTAATTTCTTTTAATCATGTGAATAACTCGTGAGATTAGGACTTGATAGATAACAAGGCATACCCACCAAGATTGGGTCATCAATGGACTATATCATTTTACAAGCCACATATTTTAACTTATATTTTTCAATGAATGTTTTGTCTTCATAAATTAAATTGTCCTATTGTCTTTTTTCTTTCGTCAGGATATACAGAAAACGGATTTTGCGGAAGCTGTTTATTTTATGTAAAATGATATATCCTCCTATTGTCATAATTACTAAAAGACCTTTTACAATTAAAAAAACATTAAATATATAAATATTTTCAATTTAATACTATTGATGATCAACTATGTTTGGTTTATCATAAAAAATTAAAAACTATGAGTGCATAACTTTATCTATTTTAATTTAATCATTTCATTCTATTTGGGCTGCGAAAGGTTTAACCTCCAACTAAAAAAAACAAAACAAAAAAAAAAATTCCCTATACTTGGGGGTTCACAACTAAATTGTTTTTACTTTCGAATGAATTGTTGGATGACAGAATTGACCTATGTCATAAAATTTCATAGCTTTTTTATAAATAGGTAATCCCCCTTATATGAATGAAATGTATCGACAGTGATTTAATTCCATTATGATCATCTAAAGCTATAAACTTCATGGAAATATACAGCACCAATGTAAAATAATACTAAAATCTACAACGGTAGTTTATTGTACATGATTCACCAAGTTTACGATTGTCCTTCCGCTACAAGTATTAACTATTAAATAAGTCACAGACCACGTTGAAATGGAATAAAAAGATTAAGAGAAGGGTGAGAAGGAAGTATAGGATCCAATGCCGGTAACCACTTTAGACTTTAGAGGCCAAACCATGAACAAAATATTAATAAACAAAAAAATCATCCGACAAAACTTTAATAATATGAAAATATCTGTCATGCTGGTGAGATACTCAAAATCTTGATCATAATTTCACAGAATTTTTAATTTCAAATAAAAAAAAAAGTCTCTTAAAACACACGGTAAGATTTTCCCATGGTACTCTTCAGATACAAGCACCTAACCTGAAATAAGTAAAATAAATATTGCACGTTACATGATTTGGCTAGATGAAAGAATTTAAATATACCCATGGATTAAAAATAACAATACAGGGAATAAACACTAATCAACAATCATGCAAACTAAGTCAATATTAAAAGGGGTAAAGTCATGAACATGTCGACATAGCCATTTAACCAGACGAGATAGATGAAGAATGCAATAGCAATGCATCAAACATCGGAGGACGGAGGAATACTTACGTTCTGCCAGTTCTTTTTCAACAGGGAAACAAGGAAGTTAACACTCAGTTGTACATTTTGAAAGATTTGCTTTTCTTCCATACTAACATTGCCAACGGCTACTCCCATGCAGAGCACCTTCTTAAGCTGAAACTTGACCATAGCCTTTGTCTCGTTAACTTTTGACTCGAGAGATTCTTGGTGGGTAACAAGTGTGGGAAACTTTCCTGCAAAGTCAGGAGGAATTTCAAAAGCAGCAAAAGGTGAAAACTGAAATTCAAAAGATACGCGCAACATATAAGGTCTACCAAACAAAAGGAACACTACATTCAGTAGACAATTAAAAGAACTATAAACAGGAAGACTACAATGTCACACATGAATAAAATTATCTAAATCATAATAATTTAACAAGTTTCTGGAAAAGCACAAAAGTTTAAAATCCAAAAGATACATGCCTGCCTTGTTGAGACCAGGACCCAAGAGACGAGGAATCTGCTTAATGACTGCTTCAGAAGCCAAGAAAGCATGATATTTCTTGGCAAGTTTCTTCACCAATTTCTTATTTTTGTTAAGCTTTTTCAATGCTTCAACATCCATCCAATCCAATCCTATTTTCTCAGCCTGCAAATTATAAGTTCAATCAACATAACAAACATGGCAACCATTACACACAACAATCACACAAGCAGCACTGAAACACAACCATAATATCACTTCCATCAAATCATAAAATGTCATTGCTCTCTTCAAGTGCAGCCAATGTGTCATTTCAAGATACTCCATTCATACAACAAAATGGAAAGCACAGCATTTGCAAAGTCATTCAAATCAAGCATCTCATTTACACACTTCAAATAC
>NC_029773.3:39763999-39768409 GCF_000817695.3 Arachis duranensis | reverse complement strand
TTTTTTTTTTTTTTTGTTCTGCGTTGCTGTTGTTACGATTTTAGTTCTGAGTTGCTGAATTAAATTATTGTTGTTGCTGCTGAATTATTGAATTATCGTTTAATTATTGATTTTCATTTTCTCACATAATCTCTTTGAAGTGATATAATGTTTTTATTTTACTTCACTGCAAAGATATATTTATTCACTGCCACTGATTATATTATTTTCTTTTGTTATTAGTCTCTATTTCCTTTGATAAGTTAATTATTTATACTTTTTATTATATAATAATTGTATTTGATTTTAATAGAGATAAGCATTTTGAACTTTTTTTTTATATATATTCAATATTTGATTTGCAAATGTGCAAATCGGATTGAATCTGAGTATAAAAAATATAAATATTATATTCGATTTGATCCAATAAATTTATTACAGACCAAATAAAAATTTTGGTCCTATTCAATTCAATCTAATCGATGTGCAGTTCTATTTAGAACGTGAAAATGAATTATTAGAAGAATAAAATAAATGATATTAATTTTAGATTACTAAAGTATGAAATCTTACACTTAAATTTTTATTTATTTGTATTTTTTAATAATATTGTTATACGAGATAATACTTAATTTAATCTCTAAATTTGTATATGAGTTTTAATTTAATCCCTAAAGTTTCAATTGCCTTTATTTAGTCCCCAAATTTTGCGAACATGACTTATGTTAGTTCTTGAAACAATTTTCAATGTATAGACGTTAATAAAATGTTGTCATGGATAGGAGGACGCCACGCTAGACTCTGTAAAATGATGTCATTTTGGTTTTGACACTCAAATAACCTAAAAACAATATCATAAGTGGTGTTTATTGAAACTTTACTTAACAAAACAAGTAATACGATATCATTTTTTGAGTTATTTAAATGCCAAAACCAAAACTACAGCATTTTATGGCATTTGATTGTTCATTTCAACGCTCCATTAACATTTTTGAACTAAAAATCATCTTGGGGACGAATGTGAGGCACGTTTATAAAATTTGGATACTAAATAGAGAAAATTAAAATTTCATGGACTAAAGTGAGACTGACGTACAATTTCAAGGATCAAATTGAGTATTAACTCATTATTATACTTTGTCCTTTGACGTTGCCATTAAATTTTTTTTTTAGTAGATAATGAAAACATAGGAAAAATTTGGTATGCAATTATCCTTTTAAAATATCATTTTCAAAATATAATCTATATTTACGTATACAATATATAATTAGGAATATAGAAAAAAAATTTCTAAAAATATTTTCATTAACCATATATAATTTATAAAAAAATATGGTTTGCTATTTTCAAAACAAATATTCTCTACATACAAGTCATTTTTTCAAACAAGTCCATACAAGTCATTTTACCCTAATTCATCTCACGCGCCTCTTCTTAACACGTACAATCCACGCGCCTCTTAATTTAATTAATTTTTCAATCAACGGCGAATATATAACTTCCTTTTTGAAACGATTTCATTTTCTTTTTCGAATTTCGTCAGCATTTTCTGCCTTCTCTTCTTTCGTTTTCGTGTGTTCTCTTTCGTCGTTTTCGTGCGTTCTCTTTCTTCGTTTTTCTTAATTTTTTTCGTTTTCTATGTTCGTTTTTGAAATCAAGCTCCGAAATCATTTTGAAGATAATGAATGATTCAAGTTCAGATTGTCAACTGAACCAGAGCAGAGTGGATTATTGTTTTGATTCTAATGAAGCGCCTAAGGTGTGGTACAATTCCAGTTAATGTTTTCGTTAGTAGTTTATGATTATGTAGGTAAATAATGTTGTGAACCTTGCTTGTGAAAATTGCTCTTCATCGTTGATTGTTTGAATTGAATATAATGTAGTAGTTCCCATGAATCTATTGCATTGTATATTAGATTTTTCGGTGTAAATCAGAAATATTTTGGTGTATTGAAGGGACTTTTCAATGTATTTACAGGTTCTGACATTTTCAATTGAACGAGGGTGAATTTGTATTATTGTTTTGAATTGAATCAAGCAGTGAGGTGTGGTTTGAATCTAGATAATATAGTTTGTTTATCGTTTATGATTCTATAGTTGAATTGTTTTAGTATCTGTTTGATGATGAATTCTGAATCTTATTTTTGTTATTTTTTATGATGATTCTATAGTTGTAGTTGCATTATATAGTTTATCCTAGTTTTAATATGGTGTATAGTGGACTATTTTTGGTGTATTTTGTAATTTTTGTGCGATGTTGATGAGCAGTTTGTTTCGAAGGTTTGGATGACTTTTAACATGCTTAAAGATGCTGCGAAATTCTACAAAGATTATTCGAAAGTTGCAGTTTTTTCTACAAGAGTTTAGAGCACAAATAAGAAGGGAAATAAAATTCTACAAGATTGATTTCCTCGAGTTTTGGCGACGATTTTGACAGTTTCTTGAGAGATTTCGAGAGTCGTTTCAATCTTTAGGGTTGGGATTTTGATCGAGGAAGAAGAAGAACCGTCTTTCATAATGGTAAGTGAACGCACTATTGAAACTATTGAATTAGTGCGTGTTTAAATACTCGCATATGTAAGGGTTGTTATTGTTGGGCTTGACCCTACTTGTATAACTTGTAAGCCAAAAAAACTTGTATGTGTAGTAGGTCTATAATAAAATAAAGTAGGTAATAACCAAGTTGGGTTGGTCTAGTGGTTAGCTCACTAGTCCGCTTAAGCAAGTGTCGGAGGTTTGAATCCCGCCTTATGCATGCAGCAACCCATTGGCCAACGGCAAACCCTTAAATGGAGCTCAGTACCGCGACGGATTAGTCCTTGACCTGTCGGGTTGGGGGATACCGTGGGAAACCAAAAAAAATAAAATAGGTAATAAGATAAAATAAAAAGAAGTAAGTTAAATTAATAAACGTGTATCATTGAATTTATGTGAAATAATATAAATCATTAAATGGTTGTAATTCAATCCATATAAATATATTATCTATAAAACATACTAACCAATATAAAAAAACTATATGTACACTAAAATAAGTCCCAATATAATATACACATTGAAATACAATGTTATAAGTAAGGTTTTAGAAATTGAATCGATCATTGAATTGCTCTGCTTATTAGTTTACCCAATTTAAAAGTTCAATCTTAATTTAACCGAAATAATTGAACTATAATAAAATAATAAATAGAGTTATAAATATTCAAGATTCTATAACTTATTTTTTGTTATCAACAGGATCATTTTTGATCCGCAAGATCTTTAACACGAGACACATACTTGGTATATACTAATAACAACACCACCACCACTAATAATTTAAACAATAACAACATTTATAATAAATATGTTTTAATGAATATGAATACTGAATATTATAGTAATTGCTAATTGGATAAGATGAAGAAACAATTTGATTGTAATAATTTTAACCGCAGTAAGAATTGCCCTATCTCTACTTACATCTTCAAAATCAATATTTCAAAAATACTTAAGAAAGATTGGATTTTTATATAAAAAAATTACATTTGCATCATCACAAGTTACAACAAAATCCATTAAAATATATTAAGCTAGGTTATAATACTTACAACATCCATTTTTTTAGAATTTTTTTCGATGTAAAGATAAGGAAAATTTTAAGAAAAAACAAAAAAATAAAACACACACATTTGAACAGGTCAAAATACAAAATTTCGCACAAACAACGTCAAAATACTAAATTTCGCACAAACAAAAATATCAAAAGTGAGAGTAAGACGAAGAAATGCTTGAATCTACTAAAAATAAAAGAGAGTATATTCATAACTAAAAGTAGAATACATATTATAATTATATTTTAATATTTTTGACATAAAAAAAATTTAACTACAAAATTAAAAATAATGAATGAACTTAAATGAAAAGAAAAAAAAGTATAAAAATCTAATTGTAAATTTGATAAAATTACAGTGATCAATAAAATAATTAAATTTAAAAAATAACATGTGCACAAAAAAATCAATCATCTAATTAGGGTATGTTTAAAATGAACACAACAATTATGTACTTAGTATTGGATGTGCTAATGTACTTAGTATTGGATGTGCCACATTTATATAGACCATTAAATTTTATTAGATAAAAATCAAAGGCTAATATAGAAGAAGAGTATTGATAGACTCTAATAAATACAAAATATCCTAATACATAAATAAATGTTTTAAATGACAATACTTTAATACATAATACTTTAAATAGTAACAAAAGCTTTTATTCTTAAATAGTTAAATATAAAATATATAAATACAAAATATATGAGTTTTTTATTTATTAAGATTAATTATTATGCAAAAAGTTTTTATGATATTAAAAAATTATATTAAAATAATATTTTAAAGTGTAACATAAAATTATAAAATAATTAACATTTTATTTTATATTACTTGAAA
>NC_029773.3:39752654-39762958 GCF_000817695.3 Arachis duranensis | reverse complement strand
AATTTTTTTTTACAATATTAAAATGATATTTTAAACTATAATATAAAAATATATAATAATTAAATTTATTTTATATTACTTAACAAAAAAATAAACTATTATATTTAAAATTTATTAACTAATTATTTTGTTAGATATATTATTATATGATATAATTTTTTATTAAAATATTTGTAAAAATAAATTTATTTAAAAAATATATATAATACATAGCAATATTAACTTTTTGTTTTTTCTTTTTTTTTTGAAAAACTAAATAAATAATATAATTTATTTTTTCTATTTTTTTAAGACAAATCCATATATATATAGGTGTAATTATATATAGGTTAAATTACACAGTTAGTCCTATACTTTTAGTAAAATTGTAAATTGGTTTCTATACTTTAAAAATTTATAATTGGGTCCCTAAAGAAAATTAAAATTTACAATTTAGTCCACGCCGTTCAAAAAGTGTTTGATTTAACAAAATATTCTCAATATATTCCTATTTTAAATATGTGAGCGGCACATGTTTGACAATAGGGATCAATTTACAATTTTAGTGAAAGTATAGAGACCAACCGTATAATTTAACTATTTAAAAATGACCAAAAACTCCATAGACTATCTTAACCCATCCTGCCCCTCCCCGGCTCTCTCACTCTCACTTTCTCACTTTACAAAATGGTACCCCAACTCCAGCGCTCTTTATCACCTCGGCTCACCATTGTCGTGCCTCTCGCCTCCGTTGCCATTGACATTGAATTGTTCGCATTGAGCATGTTTGGGATTGGAATTGTTCTCTTTCATTTATCGGTGTTCAGTATCGCGATTGGAAGAGAAGAAAAAGTCGTTGGATGAAAGAGGTGAGTTGGAGGAAGGAGGCAAGACCCGACCCGTGAGCACAAATGCGGTGGATCCGGCATGACGACGGTGAATCGAGGTGAGTAGGGGTGTTTGCGGTGCGGTTTGGATTGGATGATTTTTTTAAAAAAAATCTGATCCAATTTGATCCAATTTTGAGCGGTTTGGATTGGATTGAATTTGTGGTTTTGTAAATTAAAAAAATTAAATATATATAACAAGTCTCAACATCAAATTTTAAATAACCAACAATGACATAACAAGTCTTAACAATATCTTAAAAAACCAACGATCACATAACAATAGAAATAAAATTATAGGTTAGTTAAAATAAATAAATAAATCATATTTTGAACATAAAATATTTATTAAATAATAATAATACATAAAAAATATAAAAATATATAACAGATTGAATATGTTATAAGTATAATTGTAAATATAATAATAAAACAATAATATTATAACACATTGTGTGGTTTGGATTAGATTGGATCGATTGTAAAAAGTAGATCCGAAATCCGAATTAGTGCGGTTTCAATCGATTTTCAGTTTAGATTGGATTGGATGAGCGGTTTAATTTAGATCGATTTAGATTTGAACACCCATAGAAGTGAAAAACAGAGAGCGCTGGAGTTGGGGTATCGATTTGGAAAGTGAGAAAGTGAGAGTGAGAGAGTTGGAGAGGGGCGAGGTGGGTTTAGATAGCCTAAAAATTTTTTTGTCATTTTCAAATAGTTAAATTACACGGTTAGTCCCCATACTTTCACTAAAATTGTAAATTGGTCCCTGTTATTAAACACGTGCAGCATAGCCTTTTTTCTCTTTCTTGATTTCTCATCATTAGAACTCTTATTTCCATCAGAATCTCCATTGAATCTTTTCCACCATTTTGAAGAGTGTTGTCTCTTGATGATTAGATTTTTGACGGTTTAGAATTTCTCAAATAAAATCTCGTCGAAGTATAGTTTCTAAACCAAGCAATAATCCTTTCATACAAAAAGTTATTTGTCACTAAAACAAACCCCTAAATTTATAAACCGAAGTATTGAACCTCAGGTCGTTCTCCCTAGGAATTACAATAAAGTGTCTTGTTATTGGTTGTGAGTTATTTTGGGGTTTTGGATAAGAAGCATGAAAAGTAAATGGCAATGAAAATAAACTAACAACTATAAAAGGCTCTTGGCAAGTTATGAGAATTAGAAGTCCTATCCTAGTTATCCTCCTCAATTGTGATGAGAATTGTTCATGGCTACCACTTAGTTAACCTCTAACCATGGAGAAAAGTCAAGTGGATGAATCAATTTGATTCCTCAAGTCCTAATCAACTCCTAAAGGAAAGACTAGCTTCAGAGGTATTCAAATCAATTAGCAACTTCTAATTATCAATCAACAAGGGAATTAGATAACTCAAGAGTCACTAATTACTCTTCCTAGGCCAAGAGGAACAAAACCTACACTAAAATCCAACCAAGCATTTCATCAAACACTTGGAAGGCACAAAAGGAAAACATAAATGAAAAGTGAATCAAAGCATGAATTAAACCTAGATCTAAGAAGAGAGATTAACCTAAACCTAATCCTAATTCTAGAGAGAAGTGAGAGCTTCTCTCTCTAAAACTAACTCTAAACTAATCCTAATTATGCTATATGCTAGATTCCTAGATTCCTTGATTGATTAATTATACCTTCCCCTCAATCCTTGATCCTTTTATTCCTTTCTCCTAGCAATTGGCGCCAAAAATGGGTTCAGAACCCTCTCAAATCGCTAGGCACGTGTTGCATTAATGAAGTCATGTGCTGTCACCGGCGCGTGCGCGCACGGTACGCTTGCACGTCCCTGGTCGATTCTGTAATGTACGCGCGAGCGCCTTGTGCGCGTGCGCGTGCTTGGCCGAGATCAATTCTTTTGTCTTTTGTGCTTCCCTCCATTTGCATGCTTCCTTCCTTGCTCCTTTGATCCATGCCTAGCCTATTTCAATCCTGGAATTACTAGCAAACACGTCAAGGCATCTTATAGAATCAAGGAGAAATCAGAATTCATCAAAATAAGGCTTAAAAAGCATGTTTTTACACTTAAGCATAAATATGGGAGAGATAACAAAACAATGCTAATTCATAGGCTAAATGTGATAAAAGGTTATCAAAATACTCTAAATTCAATACAAGATAAACCCTAAAAATGGGGTTTATCAACCTCCCCACACTTAGACCTTAGCATGTTCTCATGCTAGAATAGGAAGGAACTAAGGGGTGTGACATTTATTGAATGCAACTAAACTATATGAGTCCTATCTAAATGCAACTACCTAAAGCAAATGCAAATGCTTAGTTCAAACATATCAATTCCCAAGAGACATGTGTAAGCACAATAGTTAGGGCAATAGGGGCTAAGTCCAAACCACAATTGT
Source organism: Arachis duranensis (assembly GCF_000817695.3). Taxonomy (NCBI): domain Eukaryota; kingdom Viridiplantae; phylum Streptophyta; class Magnoliopsida; order Fabales; family Fabaceae; genus Arachis; species Arachis duranensis. The sequence continues at coordinate 39,759,701 of NC_029773.3, read as the reverse complement.
ATTGAATTATTAAAAAGAGTTCAAACTTGCAAGTATATAGATAATATGGGTGAATACATGTAATTGAACTTTTGAACCCCTCACCGGATGTGTATCCGCTCTATTCACTCAAGTGTTTAAGGGTTAATTCACTCAATTCTCTTCTATTCAAGCTTTCCAAAATTTGATTCTCTTCTAGCAATCAACACTTATTCAATGCATGCATACCTCCATCATGAGGTCTTTCATTTAGGTTGTAATGGGGTTAGGGTCAAGGTAGGATCATTTATGGTTAAGTGGACTAGGATTTGAATCTTTGATTAGCATAGACTCCCCCACCTAACTATATAATGACCTATACAAATTCAAACTATTCTAACTACCCATTCTTCACTTTTTCTTACATACTCATGCATTCTATTCTTTAATTCATAACACTTATGCATTGATTCCTTTTTGTTGAACTTCACTTTGGGGCATTTTATCCCCTTTTTATTATTTTTCTTCTTTTCTTTCTTTCTTTTCTCTTTTTTTTCTATTCTTTTGTTTTTCTCATTTTCACTCTTATTTCTTTTTTCTTTTCAACTGTACATAAGAACATCAATGCATAAGGTCTTATACATTTAATCAATACATGAATATGTTCTCGTTTCTAAAACATGAAAGTGTACTACCCTTTTTATCCCATCCAATGTTCCCAAGCCTCGCCAACTTTGAATAATAAACACTCTCACTGGCCTAGGCTAATCAAAGATCCAAACAAGGATTTTCATTGGTTTTCCGCCTTGGGCTTGTAATGTGTTAAAATGAGAATAAGTTGGTTAATCATAGGCTCAAAATTGGCTAACAATGGGGAGTAAAAGGTTAGCTATTTGGGTAAGTAGGCTAATGAAATAATGGCCTCAATCATACAAATGCACAAATACAATGAATAAATGGACATATAGAATCAAGCAAATCAAGGATCACAATCATAGAAAGAGAACAATTTCACACAAGAATGGAAAATAAGTGGTTATAAAACGTAACCACATCAATAGGCTCAAATCTCACAAGCTTGTGTTCTAGGCTCAATACATGCTTCACAAAGTATGAATTCAAGCAAGTTTCACCAAAAATTTTCTTTCAATCAATTGGGTTAATGCCCTATAATTAAATTCTCTTGAAAAATCTCAATATTTGACTAAGCATTGTTGTGATTGAAAAAATTCAAAAATTTTCCTTAGTTTACCCTTTTCTTTTCCGCTCAAAACCAATTTCTTATGCAAAAAGGGTGACTAAGTGTTTGCAATTCAAAATATGTTTTCTAATCACAACCACAAACTAAAAGAAATATATGCAAAAATGTATAAAGAAAATCCAACTAAAAGTATGGAATCTATCATCTAAAACATCTAAAAATATCCATAAGCATCAAAATATCTAAAATCCAAAATGAGTAGTAAAAGTATCCAAAGTAAACTCAAAATGCATCAAAATATATACAACAGATATGCAAAATAGGATAACTAGGAAAGTGTCCAAAATGTTCACCGGTTCCTTCCCCACACGTAAGATCAAGCATCGTCCTCGATGCTAAACTGGAGGATCAGTGGAAGGGACAACGGTAGGTGCTGAATCTGTCTAAGGCGGTGGGACCGGCTCCTCATGGGTCTGTGTGGGCTCTGTGGTGGCTGGGGCATCCTGCTGAGTCGGTGCCGCCGCATCCTCCTCTTGATGATCCTGCTCATCGGAGGCCGGAGAGTCGGGAAGCGGAGGTAACACAACACCCAAAGAAATGAGCGCCTGGTCCATCCGATCTAAGCGGCGTCTGACATGGAGTCTCTCTCGCTCCAAAAACTGGAATAGACGCTGGACCAGTAGGTAAGTAGGCTTAGGGACTGAAGGTGGAGCTGTAGATGAAGATGGAGCTGTGGCTGTAGAAGAGGATGTGGCTGCTGTAGGGGCTGATGGTGAAGGTGTCCCCACTACTGCTCTAGCCCTAGAACGGCGTCTAGCTGGGGGCTTCTCGTGCACCCAACCACCCCAAGGAATAGTAACCTCCCTGTCATCTGCATCAGGGGGTGGTGGTGTCACATCATCGTCCAGCCAGGGGACCTCAGCTAGGGCCGCCATACTCGTGACCAAGGTAGGAAATGGAAGCAGGCCACAAATATGCGCCCGCCACATACACTGTCGGATAAGTCGAGGAAAAGAGACATCCTTCCCCTCCATAACACACCCAATCAGCAAAAGTATCTCCATAGGGATCTCAGAGAAGTGAGTAGTAGGCAAGACATAGTGGGCAAAGATCATCTGCCAAGTCTTGGCCTCTCTAGTCAAGTGAGCAAATAGCATCCCCTTAGGCTTGGTATTGTTTGCATCCATAACCCATGTAGCATTCGGTAAACCAATGACGCTCCTAAGTGCCTCATAATCAAAAGTCATGGTATGGATAGCCATCTCTGCCTGCTGATGGGCACACAAGTCATCAGGAATATGCCGGCACTGTAATGCCTCCCCGATGGCAGTCTCAGTAATCATGATCTCTCTACCCCTCACCTGAACCGAATCCAAAGTAGGACGGAAGAAGTTGCAATAGAATTCCTTAACCCAAGAAATGTTGATATCCCCCAAATCTCTGTCAATAAAGTCTATACCCAACTCAAGGATCCGACCAGTAATGGATCGTCTCACATCATTGGGTAGGAGCAATTTCTTCTCAGTATTTAGCTTTGTTGTTCGATATTTGGAAAATCGAAGCTCACAGTAGAGATTAGGGAACTTTGTTGGGTCAGTAGAAGGTAACTGCTGATTTTCTTTTTCTTCGTCATTCAGTGGGTTCTTAGCATAATGCTTGTAGATGGAGGGTGTAGAAGGTGTAGAGAGTTTCCTTTTCTTGGAGGCAGTGGCTATAGCTTTCTCTTTATCCGACATCCTGAAAAATATGATAGAATATAAGCAATAAAACACTTAGCATGTAACAAAGAAGGCGTGTTCAGGATGTAATTGGCTAATAACAAACATGATGTTGAAATGAACTTGAAAAAGACTTGGTTAACAAGTAAGCATAAGTGAACAATCAAACCAAGAATGCAAGCTTCATTAAAGTCAACAACTCATACTTATTAAGCATAAAATCATCACACTTTAGAAAGAATGGTTAAAGAGGGTTAGAGGTGAGTAAATGTCAAATGGTTAAAGAAATTAGTAAGTTAGAAAAGTGGATTAGTTGGCATGATGATATTTTTGCTCAAAGACAAGAGAAGTTGCGGTTCATATTCACAATGATTGATGCAAATCCGGGAGGTTTAAAAAGGAAGCGAAAATTGAAAGAAAGAACAAAATGAAACTAATTTTCTGGAAAATTGGGCAGCATTTCGGCTTAAAATTGGACGTTCCCGGATAGCAAACTAGCACAAGTAGCATAATCACAACATCAATCAAGTACAGCAGCAGTGGTATAGCATGCAGGCAACACAATTTGCACAAAATAGCAACCCAAAAAGCAGTATACATACCCAAGGAAACCAACAGAAAATATGCACATACGGAGCACTTATCAGGCCTAGAATCTTCTATCCAATCCTAGCTACCTAACAGCAGATATTTCTATCTAACCTAACATGCAACATTCGAATTCAAACTAACTAAAAGACAATTACAGTAACTAACAGAAATGAACAAGTAAAAACAGAAAGTGAGCAGGAACCTGGAAGCGGGAAAGACTGAGAATGGTAAGGAGAACTAGGATAGGGGCAGCAGAGGCAGAAGCTTGCGCCGCCGTGGACGGTGGTGGTGAAGATGGCCGGCTGCGGTGGTGGTTGAGGTTCGACCGAGGAGGAGATAGTGAGTGGATAAGAGAGAGAGAACGAAGTGAATGGATGAGAGATAGAGGGTTGATGGTGGACGATGGCGGCCGCGGTGATGGCGGCGACGGCGGTTGCTGCGGCGGCCGAGGTGAACTGGATGGGTGAGAGGGGGAGAGGGAGGGAAAGGGGGGGGATGAGAGAGAGCGACGAGGGGTTGAGTGGTGATAAGAGAGAGAGGGAGAGAGAAAGAAGAGAAGCTGGCCGTGCGGTGGTGGTTGCCGGCGGAGCGGTGGCTGAACGGAGGTGGTTATGGGAGATGAGAGGAAGAAGATGAAAATGGTGAAGGGGGAGAGAGAGTGCGCGACTGCGCAACGCTCTTCGTGTCTTAGGGTTATCCCCATTTTTGAATCGGCGCGGGTGGGCACCTTGCGCGTCCGCGTACATTTGAGAAAACTTAGGACGCACGCGTGAGCGTGCTGTGCGCTCAAGCGTGGATTGGCGGGTTATGCAACGGCGCGTGCGCGTACAACGCGCGCACGCGTACATGGGGTTAGGCCTGAGGCTTAGAGTGGGCTTGACGCACGCCCAAGTCTCGGGGCGAAGGCCTAGAGTGGCGGCAGCATGTAAGGGCGCGCGCGTACAGCGCGCGTCCGCGTTCATTGGTAATTGGTGATCAAGCGCGCTAGCGCGATGCGTGCGCTCGCGTCTGTTGCACTTTGGACATATGGGCGCGCACGCGGTGAGTGCGCGTCCGCACAAATTAAGTTGGGCTAGGGGCTTAAGGTTCGCCCAGGGCCGGCTCAACTCTCTGGGGCTTGGCTTGAAAATTTGCAGCAGCAAATCGGCGCGGGCGCGGCTTGTGCGCGTCCGTGTACATGTTCTTGTTCTTATGATTGGCGCGCACGCACGTAGTGCGCGTCAGCGTGGGTCAGGTTGGGCTCAGGGCATAATGTTTGCCCAAGAGAGGCCCAACTCTCGGGTACGTGGGTGATGATGCATCCGCACAGGGACGCGTGCGCGTACATTGTGCGCGCGCGTCCACCCTCCCTTTTTTTTCAGAAAAATTATGCTGGGTGCTCCCCATACTGTTCACAACTCTTTATTCAATCAACCATCATACAATTCACAAAAATGCAATTTGATATTATTCATCTACTACTAAACACAACATACATGTGACTAAGCTAACAATTAAGTTGTACAAACAAATTTATGTGAAACATCTACCTACAATGGTAACTCAAATCACTTATTAAGCAAATTTAAAAGAGAGTGGAAAGAGTTTACCATGGTGGGGTGTCTCCCACCTAGCACTTTTAGTTTAAGTCCTTAAGTTGGACATCTTGAGGTGCTTCCCGGGTGGTTGACATATAGAATTCTCTTTAGCATACCAAGTCTTCCTTCGATACCCTTGTAAAGTGACATTCTTCCAATCATCGTTCCTATACCTTGAAGCTTTGACCTTAATGAGCTTAATTCCTAACTTGCAGCCACTACATAACTCATTTTTACTTTTAGTTCCACAAAGAGCTCTAAGTTGACCATCATTTTCAATTAAACCATATTCAAGTGAGAAAGTAAAGCTTAGGGATAAGAATTTTACCCACTTGAATGTTGTGATGGATGGTGACGTGGGAAGGGAGACTTCCCCACACTTAGACAATGCAAGGTCTACTTCCTTGTGCTCTTCTTTAGTTGTTTCCACCTCTTCACAAACTTCTTCAATTTCAACCTCATCTTGTTTAATGGAAGGTGATTCAACTTTGGATAGGAATTCATTGATGAATGAGTTCATCTCTTGATCAACCTCTTCATATTCTTCAATTTCAATATATATCATGCCATTTTCGTTATCCTTGGGAGGTTGTGCACACTTTTTTATAATTTCAACTTCGTGTCCAATGGGAGAGGATTCCATTGTAGAGAGGAATTCATCCATGATTGAATCCATTTCTTGATAAACTTCTTTCAAGCCTCCAACGATGATATGCCTTGGAGGTTGCGCACCCTCCTCAACATCAATATCAAGCTTCTCGGAAGAGTTCTCCATGATGCTACATTCCCTTGGACTTTCAACATCTCCTAAATCTTCAAACACTTCTTCCTTTTCTTCAATGATCATAGGCTCCTCCAAATGTTCTAACACAAAATTCGACTCCTCCTTCTCCACCGGATTTTCCAATTTCTCCTTCATACTTTGCTGTTCTTTCGACCTCTCACATGTGGCCACGGGAGTACCTTGAGTATTCAAGCATCGATGGACCAAAGTATGCACTACCTTGGTCAAATTGGTCACAAACTCAAGTGTATCCTGCTTCATGGCTTCTTGTCCTTGAAGTAACAAAGTGAGAGGATCGTCTTTGGGGCTTGGGGTGAGTAGGAAGGTTCATTATTTTGGAGAGAGAATTCATGGTTGGAAGGTGGTTCTTCTTGATAAGGTTGTGGAGATTGTGTGTATTGAGGTGGTTCTTGGGAGTAATCTTGATAGGGTTGTGGTGGTTCTAAAGGTTCTTGCTCAAAATGGTCATAAAAATATGGTATGGATGGTTGGTCATATGACGGATATGGATTATAGGAAGGTGCTTGATGTGGAGGGGCTTGTGAGTATGGTTGAGGTTTATGTTGAGGATATGGTTCATAGGCATATGGTGGTGGTTCTTGAAAGTCATAAGGTGATTCACCATAACAATTGGATTGGTATGCATCATAGAATGGCTCTTCTTCATAGTGCATTGGTGGGGGTTGTTGCCATGAGGATTGATCATAAGCATATGGCTCCTCCCACCTTTGGTTATCCCATCCTTGATACACATCTTCATTATAGTCCTCATCACCTACAACATAATTGTAATCACACTCATAGCCAAAATGAGAATTCATGATAGCAAGAGAGGGCAAAAACAAAAAAAAATAGTAACAAATAAAGAGAACAAACTAAAAACTAACAAAGAAGCAAAAAGCAAACATATTCACAATATTCACATATATACAATAACCAATAACATAACACCATTGCAATTCCCCGGCAACGGCGCCATTTTGATGATTAGATTTTTGACGGTTTAGAATTTCTCAAATAAAATCTCGTCGAAGTATAGTTTCTAAACCAAGCAATAATCCTTTCATACAAAAAGTTGTTTGTCACTAAAACAAACCCCTAAATTTATAAACCGAAGTATTGAACCTCGGGTCGTTCTCCCTAGGAATTACAATAAAGTGTCTTGTTATTGGTTGTGAGTTATTTTGGGGTTTTGGATAAGAAGCATGAAAAGTAAAT
>NC_029773.3:39741819-39752612 GCF_000817695.3 Arachis duranensis | reverse complement strand
AACCAAGCATTTCATCAAACACTTGGAAGGTACAAGAGAAAAGCAAAGCAAATTGACAACAAGAATAGAATCTAACAACAATTATTGAAAGGAATTAACAACAACAATCAAGGAAATCACAATTATCATGAATTACCTCAAATTGCATTATTGAAAGAAACAAAGGAACAACAATCTATCCAAAACAAGATGAAGGATTACAATTATTAAAGCACATAACTAGAAAGAGGAAGAGGAGAAGATTAAGAATTGATAAATGAAAAGTGAATCAAAGCATGAATTAAACCTAGATCTAAGAAGAGAGATTAACCTAAACCTAATCCTAATTCTAGAGAGAAGTGAGAGCTTCTCTCTCTAGAAACTAACTCTAGACTAATCCTAGTGAGTGTGTATTATTGCCTAATTGATTCCTCCTCCCTTTTCCCCTTAATCCTTCATCCTTATATTCCTCTTTTTTAGCATTTGGCGCCAAAAATGGGTTCAGAAACCCTCTCAAATCGCCAGGCACGTGTTGCATTAATGAAGTCATGTGCTGTCACTGGCGCGTGCGCGCACGGTACGCTTGCGCGTCCCTGGTCGATTCTGTAATGTACGCGCGAGCGCCTTGTGCGCGTGCGCGTGCTTGGCCGAGATCAATTCTTTTGTCTTTTGTGCTTCCCTCCATTTGTATGCTTCCTTCCTTGCTCCTTTGATCCATGCCTAGCCTATTTCAATCCTGGAATTACTAGCAAACACATCAAGGCATCTTATGGAATCAAGGAGAAATCAGAATTCATCAAAATAAGGCTTAAAAAGCATGTTTTTACACTTAAGCATAAATATGGGAGAGATAACAAAACCATGCTAATTCATAGGCTAAATGTGATAAAAGGTTATCAAAATACTCTAAATTCAATACAAGATAAATCCTAAAAATGGGGTTTATCATCTCTCAAGAAGGTAAACCTCTAATATGAAAGGTTCTTGTTGCTCAGTGAGAAAATCTCTAATCCTTTTTTGTGGTTTGGTTGTTGATGAAGCCATAGAAGGAGGCTAAAGTTTGAAGGGTAAGTAAGTAATAATAAGAGATGTTGCAATTAGCATATCTGAAAGTTGAGGACAGACACTATATAGTCACAATAATATATGGAATGTTTTGGAAGTTAATGAAGTCACAAGCAATGATACCATACAATGTAATTAGGTACAAACAATATTAATTATAAGAGTAATCATAAATTGTCCTTCAAAAATTTTTTCCTTTTTTCCCCAGATAGAATTAGCTTCTTAGAATTTGAAAATAAGGATAGAGATTCCAATTCTTATTGGTTAGAAATTCATTTTGATAATTGCTAATACGTTCCCAAAAAAATAAGTACATTTATAGATTTGTTTAATTAACAAGGGCAGCACTCTTTATTTAGTAAAAAATGTTTAAGAATAATCCATCTAATTTTTCACAATTTCAAAAAGGTCAAACATAGTATATTTTTTGTGTTAAATTTTATATGAAAGAATTAATTTGTCAACTTTTTACATTATCAAGGATGAATTTGTCATTTTAATATCCAAAACACAACTCTATCCTCCATGCTTTTTTCTGAGAGAAGGATAAATGGATCATTGACCTTTTGATCCGCAGACATTTAAATTTTTGAGAATTTAAAAATACATTTAAGTCCCTGGCCTTTTCAAAACTTGGACGTATCAATCTTTCATGTTCACTTGGGTCTGTCAAACTCAACAAAAAAATTAAACGTGACTTCCGTTGTACTAATCTGGTTGATACGGATGCACACTTGAGAGAATTTTTAAAAGAGAAAAGCTCTGCATACAAGCCATTAGGGCTTGTATGCTTTACAAGTTCATTAAGCAATAAACCCAAAAAACGCGCTGCTACACATACGTCCAACACATGCGCTATATAAAGATCTCGCGTATATATAACTACCAAATTTAAAAGATTTGTTTCCTTCTTCCTTCTCCTTATTTTCAGATTTGCTCGTTCTTCTTCTCGCGCATCTTTCCTTCTTCTTCTCGATCGTTCTTTTCCCCTCCTTTCTCACTGGTATGTTCTTTGTCATTTATGTTAGTTCCTCTCTCTGCAACTCCAGCTTCGTTTTCTATTCGATTTCTGAAATCAAAGTTTGAATTCATTTTTGAAGATTATGGATGATTCAACTTCAGATTGTCAGCTGAATCAGGGCGAAGTGGATTATGAGTTTGAATCTAACGAAGTTCCTGAGGTTTGATTTTACATATGATTACTCTGAATTTTGTTGCAGTCATTTGAATAGCATTGTGTAGCTGAATAATTCGTGAACATTGGACTGTGAAAATAACACGTTAACATGAATCTGTGTTAGTTTTGATTAATTATCTGAAATTTATAGCAGACGCTCGGGTGTAGATCAGAACTTTTTTGGGTGTATTTTTGCGGGAAGTATGGGTGTATTTACAGTATACTGCTTTTTCTATTATTTTAGCTGAGTTGTTGTCGTTCGGGTGTATTATATCAGATATGATTGGGTGTGTTTTTAGTTTTTGTCATGGTGTATTCTGCAGCCTGTGTATTTACAGTTTATAGCTTTTATTGTCATTTTAGTTGAGTTGTTGCCGTTCGGGTGCATTATATTAGCAATGATTGGGTGTATTTATAGTTTTTGACATGGTGTATTCTGCAGCCTCTCTCTGTTGTTGATGACCAGTTTGTTCCGAAGGTTGGAATGACCTTTACCACCCTTGAAGATGCTGGAAAATTTTATAGGAACTATGCCAAGGCTGCAGGTTTCTCTACAAGAGTTCGGAGCACAAATAGGAAGGGAAACGAGATTAAGAATCAATTGATTACGTGTCGCAGAGAGGGAAAATGAAAATCTAAAATATCTCCGACCGAGAAGACTAATCCGACAGCCGGTTTAAACTGTCCTGCAAGAATTTATATACACACATTGAAGGATGTCGGTGCTTAGATCATTTCAAAGGTTATGCTGGATCATTCACATCCCTGCAAATGCCACAAAGAAGAAGAAAACAAAAGTTTTAAGCGAGGTAAAAGTAATGTTCTTTAAATTTGTGGTGATTGAGTTTATTTTTTTCGTTAATAGTTTAGCTAATATGTGAGTTTTTTATATTCAGATAAACTTGTTTGATGCTGCATCAGTGATGCATTCAAATTCCAGCCAATATCAAGGACATGTTATGAATTATCAGTTCAGGGAACCAGCAGCAGGGAATAAGTCTTTGGGTGTATAGTTACAGAATATGGGTGTAAAAGCACTGTTCTTTTGGGTGTATTTCTGTGAATTTTCTTTTGATTCACATTTTACATATAGATACATATATATAATATTAGGGTTTAGGGTTTTAGGGTTTACAGGTTAGAGGTAAGGGTTTAGGTTTTAAGTGTTTAGGGTTCAGGGTTTTAGGCTCAAAGCATCTGGGGGATAGATTTCAGAGTGTATATTCAACTTTCTTTGGGTGTAAAAAATTGCAGGTTATGAGTGTATATTTGATTTGATGTTTTTCTTCATATTATAGTACCTGTAATTCATACGTTTTGAATACAGCACAGACAGTTTGGGTGTATATTTAAGCAATATTGGGTGTATATTAAACTTCCGTTGGGTGTAAAAGTTTATAATTTGTGTTTAGATCTGCCTTGATGTTTTCCTTCATATTTTACCACCTGTAATACAGAGTTTTTGAATATAGCACAGATAGTTTAACAGCACAGACAGTTTAACTATGGAAAAAATTTCATTTAATAGAAGTTGTTTATAAATGGCAAATTTTTACAGCATTTGTTCAATTTACAAACTAGCTAGCAGTTGGATTACTCAGTTTCTATATCAGTAGAATTTATCTAACAAAATGGACTCAATAATACAGATGATGGCTTCGACAGTCTTATTGCATTACTCGCTCTAATTGCTTGATCTCTCTCTTTATTCAATTCACTGAATAGTATCCGCGAGGCATATTCTACTCTATAGTGGTCTACCTCCTCCTACTATATTTGTTCTTACATTTCTTCCAGGTTGGTTTCTCGCTGCCTTTTTTTCTGAAATAAAAAATACACCCAAAGATATCAGTAAGATACACCCATATATATGAGTCAGATACACCCATAGATATGAGTCAGATACACCCATATATATATATATTTGGGGTTATTTTGAAAGAACCATATCCTGTTTCCAGTCTGTTCTCCCCAAGTTTGAAGTTGTTTGCCATCTCCCTTAACAGTTGGTGATGCACCCTTAGTGGTGGGATGTGCATCAAGCCACTGAATACGAGATCCCTCACAATTGTCTTCTTCTCCTCAATCATGTTTCTGAACTTATCACTTAGGAGATGTGTGGCACACTTAAGGTCTTTTGTTTGGTTTCTTGCTGCCATTTTCTCTGAAACAAAAAATACAACCAAAGATATCAGTACGATACACCCATATATATGAGTCAGATACACCCATTAATAACAGTAAGATACACCCATTGATAACAGTAAGATACAACCATATATATGAATCAGATACACCCAAAGATATCAGTAAGATACACCCATTGATAACAGTGAGATACACCCATAGATATATGATTCAGATACACCCATATATATCAGTCAGATATCACTCAAACATGCATCAATATACAATGTCAAGCAACATTACAAGGTCAAGCAATATACACCCATGGACAAGCAAATATAAGCAACTGCTGACTATTACAGTATATCAGTTCAAAAATATACACCCAACAACTTATGCCATATACACCCAACAAATTACCTAATATACACCTACCAAACTACGGAATATACCCCAAAAAATTAGTTACCAGAAGAAGTAGAACAACAAGAACAGTAACACCTAGAAGAACTAAGAAGAACAGTGTAACATAGAACGAAGAATAACAGTAAAACCTAGAACAAGTAGAACATCATAAACTGTAAAATGAGACGTAGAGCAAGAAGAACAGTAAAACGTAAAACAACGTAGAAGAACAGTAAAACCTAGTTCTTCAATTTCGAAATGTGAAAAATATACAGGAATGGTAATGTAACGTACCTTGAGTATTATAGCTTTGTTTTCTTTGGAGATTCTTGATCGAGAGTTCTATGTTGTGTTGATGGAATTTTCGAATCTTAGCAACGAGTTGTATATTTTCAGTATCGAATGATGCTCGAAAATGGAACGTTTGCTTTTTCTCTGAATGGCTTTGAGAAGTGGAAGAAGTGGAAGAGTCTGCCATTAAGGGGCGGTTTACGCGAATCGTAACCTTTTGAGTCGAGCGCGTGAATATTACGCTCCATTCAATATAATTCAGTGCGCGTGTGGAATGTTTATGGGCTGGGGGCTTGTAACACCTGTAAGGCCTTTTTACTTGTATGTGTAGCAGGCCCGTTTTTAAAATTGGATAAATTAGATTCATGTATTGATATGTCCAGATTTTGAAGATTTCAGGGACTTAAATATATTTTTAAATTCTTAGGGATTTAGATGAGGCTAAAAAGTCAAGGATCGATTTATCCTTTTCTATTTTTTTTCAAAGTTAGGAGTGAAATTCGAATCTGCAATCTCTAGATAAATATGTGGAGACTATACCATTTGAATTATAAGTCGTTGGCCTATCCTCCATGTTTAGCTGAGAACAAAATAATCGATTTACTCATCATAAAATTTAAATTAAATTTTTTCTTTTTAGAATTGTGCATTAGTGATCAACACACATTTAGTAATTGTTATGGTGGTTTAACCGAAATGTCCCGGCCAAAAGTTAAAAAATATGGAATACATAATAAAAGTGATGTAATATTGATGTGTGTCTTTCTAGAGATTTTTTGGATGCATGTATGTCTGATGTTAATGTAGCAGTCATTTTTTTTAGGTTAAAAACTTTCTCCAGCCTATGATATTCAATTACCCTTATTAGTTCATATGGATTTCACTGCATGTATCGTCCATTCAAGAATGATTAATTCCAATGATCAAGAGAATCTTGGTTTCAAAATTTCAGTCCATACAAAGAGAACAATTATTCAGAGTAGCATCATATAGGACAGAAAGCTAAGAAAGAATATAAAATGCATGCATGGTAGTTATATATTAAGAATATTTTAAAATGAGGTGTCACTTTGGTCTTTTTTATACAAACATGTATGTTGAAACTTTATTTTCACTCATGTTACTTTCAACAATCATCACGGACAGACAACAAAACATTTACACTATTTCAGTAATTTATACAATGTTGATATTTGCAATTTTGCATAGGATTCAAATCTTGTTAAAATTATTTTTAAAAAAATTAATTCAATTCTCTATTATTTACCCAAATAAATAGAGTTTCTTTACTTTTTATTGATTTCAATGGTAAAGATGTGACTTGTCAAGTTAGCAAGAAATATATAAATTTAATATCTAGTCATTTTTTTTAGGTTGGTCTAGTGGTTAGCTCACTAATCAGGTCGTATTATACTATGTTTATAAGAATTTAAGAATCAAAGTATACCGAAGCCTAAGTTAGAGAAAACATAAAGAAGTTTCCCCTTTACTATATTCTGTTAACTATGAAAATTGAATTAATATAATTTTTTTAAAAGATTAGAATTTTTTAACTTTATGTCTAATGGATATAATTGAGGAGAGAGATGGAGGATATTGTCTATCCACACTTGTTTTGGTTATTCAATATTTATTTATTTTCAGTAAGGTTTGGGGTTCAACTTTTGTCAATAATTGAAAATAATAGATTAGCTAACACTAAAAGGATCTTATACTAATAGTTGATAGGGATTTTTTTAATTAGTGATTTTGTTCAAAAAGAAAATCAACACATCCATTTTAGTGTAAATTGAAAGGATAAACTCATTTAAAGTAAGTTATTCTTAAAAAGATGAGAAACTGAAAAATATTCACTCTAAGATCTTTAAAGTGTATTATGTGCTAAACCTCCAAAATAAATAAAGTTAGATACCTCTAATTTCTCAATGTAAATACAAGTGCACTTTCTTTTAAGCTTTCTACTTATGTTGAAAACTACTTATTAGTTCAAATTTCAGAATCATTATTTCCATTTTAGCGAAATTCTTAAAAAGGTATCAGTAAATGGCAAAAATGCAATGCAAACGACAATTCTATTTTCAGATGAGGTGTGGGTAAGAAAACTGGAAAATGAAATAGTACTCACTCCTCAATTAATGTAATTATTAGGCTATATATATTGGTTTTAGTTCTTGTTTAAAGAAACATCTAAGGAGTACCAATCTATTTGGTTTTTATCAAAAGTGGTACTTTTGGCTTAGTAATCTCAATTGAAAAGATAGTAGCACCCACTAATTTTGTATTGTCTGCCTTCAAATCTAAATCCAATCTTAGTCCTTTTTTAAATAATAAAAAAAAGTATCTATATTAATCAAAGCTTAGTTATTATACTTTATAATTGCTTTGATGTGTCGCTATCAACCGTATATGATTCAATGAGGACCATGCACAAATATGTCCTAAGGTTATAAAACATTTATTGTGGGGTTTGTTAAGTGCTAAAACATTATTATCTAAAAATTATACGGAAACATAATTTAATTTCTTTTAATCATGTGAATAACTCGTGAGATTAGGACTTGATAGATAACAAGGCATACCCACCAAGATTGGGTCATCAATGGACTATATCATTTTACAAGCCACATATTTTAACTTATATTTTTCAATGAATGTTTTGTCTTCATAAATTAAATTGTCCTATTGTCTTTTTTCTTTCGTCAGGATATACAGAAAACGGATTTTGCGGAAGCTGTTTATTTTATGTAAAATGATATATCCTCCTATTGTCATAATTACTAAAAGACCTTTTACAATTAAAAAAACATTAAATATATAAATATTTTCAATTTAATACTATTGATGATCAACTATGTTTGGTTTATCATAAAAAATTAAAAACTATGAGTGCATAACTTTATCTATTTTAATTTAATCATTTCATTCTATTTGGGCTGCGAAAGGTTTAACCTCCAACTAAAAAAAACAAAACAAAAAAAAAAATTCCCTATACTTGGGGGTTCACAACTAAATTGTTTTTACTTTCGAATGAATTGTTGGATGACAGAATTGACCTATGTCATAAAATTTCATAGCTTTTTTATAAATAGGTAATCCCCCTTATATGAATGAAATGTATCGACAGTGATTTAATTCCATTATGATCATCTAAAGCTATAAACTTCATGGAAATATACAGCACCAATGTAAAATAATACTAAAATCTACAACGGTAGTTTATTGTACATGATTCACCAAGTTTACGATTGTCCTTCCGCTACAAGTATTAACTATTAAATAAGTCACAGACCACGTTGAAATGGAATAAAAAGATTAAGAGAAGGGTGAGAAGGAAGTATAGGATCCAATGCCGGTAACCACTTTAGACTTTAGAGGCCAAACCATGAACAAAATATTAATAAACAAAAAAATCATCCGACAAAACTTTAATAATATGAAAATATCTGTCATGCTGGTGAGATACTCAAAATCTTGATCATAATTTCACAGAATTTTTAATTTCAAATAAAAAAAAAAGTCTCTTAAAACACACGGTAAGATTTTCCCATGGTACTCTTCAGATACAAGCACCTAACCTGAAATAAGTAAAATAAATATTGCACGTTACATGATTTGGCTAGATGAAAGAATTTAAATATACCCATGGATTAAAAATAACAATACAGGGAATAAACACTAATCAACAATCATGCAAACTAAGTCAATATTAAAAGGGGTAAAGTCATGAACATGTCGACATAGCCATTTAACCAGACGAGATAGATGAAGAATGCAATAGCAATGCATCAAACATCGGAGGACGGAGGAATACTTACGTTCTGCCAGTTCTTTTTCAACAGGGAAACAAGGAAGTTAACACTCAGTTGTACATTTTGAAAGATTTGCTTTTCTTCCATACTAACATTGCCAACGGCTACTCCCATGCAGAGCACCTTCTTAAGCTGAAACTTGACCATAGCCTTTGTCTCGTTAACTTTTGACTCGAGAGATTCTTGGTGGGTAACAAGTGTGGGAAACTTTCCTGCAAAGTCAGGAGGAATTTCAAAAGCAGCAAAAGGTGAAAACTGAAATTCAAAAGATACGCGCAACATATAAGGTCTACCAAACAAAAGGAACACTACATTCAGTAGACAATTAAAAGAACTATAAACAGGAAGACTACAATGTCACACATGAATAAAATTATCTAAATCATAATAATTTAACAAGTTTCTGGAAAAGCACAAAAGTTTAAAATCCAAAAGATACATGCCTGCCTTGTTGAGACCAGGACCCAAGAGACGAGGAATCTGCTTAATGACTGCTTCAGAAGCCAAGAAAGCATGATATTTCTTGGCAAGTTTCTTCACCAATTTCTTATTTTTGTTAAGCTTTTTCAATGCTTCAACATCCATCCAATCCAATCCTATTTTCTCAGCCTGCAAATTATAAGTTCAATCAACATAACAAACATGGCAACCATTACACACAACAATCACACAAGCAGCACTGAAACACAACCATAATATCACTTCCATCAAATCATAAAATGTCATTGCTCTCTTCAAGTGCAGCCAATGTGTCATTTCAAGATACTCCATTCATACAACAAAATGGAAAGCACAGCATTTGCAAAGTCATTCAAATCAAGCATCTCATTTACACACTTCAAATACAAATACCAGATTGTTACAAACGTTAATGTTAAGCCAAAAACTTCAATTAGATACATCATTTTCTCACATAAATATGTAATTTCTACGAATCAATTTGATTCTATCATATCCAATATAAATCAAGGGTCATGTATGACAATAACCAAATTACAAAAATAAAAGCAGCTACCATTTTACTTTTATAACTAAGAAGTCTTAATACAACAACAGAAAATGAATTGGAAGACAAGCTTACCTCTTCAACATGCTGAGCATCTCCAAGCATGCAGATTTTCATCTTGGGCCTTGGGATGTGTGGCAACTTTACAGAACCACTGAAACGCTTGTCCTTTTGTGGATCATAGTTTTTGAGTCCAATTTGGAGCTCAATGGTCTCAACAAACTTCCTATTCTTCTCTTTCGAATCAGCCACAATTCCTGTGATGGCTTCTCTCAGCGCATCACTCTGAAGCTTACTATACAGTTCCCGCGCACACACACAGAGATAAAATCAACACTCATATCGCCAATTAATTAATTTCACAAAAACAAAATTATTCAAGAGATTCATTTCGTTTTCACCAAACATTTATTATTAATCCATGACGAAAATGAGGGGAAAACATAAATCTTTGACAGTGGAAGCTAAAATTTACCTCATGGTTGAAGCTAGGGTTTTGTGGAATCAAGAGCTGCTAAAACTGCGAACAAAAATTGAAATGGAAAGAGAAAGAGTTGGTATTAGGAAAAACTAAACGTCAAAATCGAATCAAAATCAAAATGGAAAGAGGAGTATTATTGTAGCGATTTGAGTGACGCAGAAAGTAGCAATACCCTGTGTCTGTGTGAAGCAGAATGGAAGAGAAGACAGTAGCTAGGGTTTTCGGCTGGTTATGGATATGACATATGAGCAGTGGCTGGGTTGGGCCGAGTTGGGCCGGGTTAAGCTTCGAAATTAATTTAATATTGGGCTTAGGCCCATTACAAATCAGACACTGCATCTTTTCTTCTATTCTAATACTATGGTCCAAAAAGCCCCCTTGCCATTCAAAGGAGGATTGGGTATGAACCCGGAGGGTGGGCAGCGCTGGGTGCTCCGATTTTGTTGCCTGGCA
>NC_029773.3:39738846-39741796 GCF_000817695.3 Arachis duranensis | reverse complement strand
GTTCTGCGTTGCTGTTGTTACGATTTTAGTTCTGAGTTGCTGAATTAAATTACTGTTGTTGCTGCTGAATTATTGAATTATCGTTTAATTATTGATTTTCATTTTCTCACATAATCTCTTTGAAGTGATATAATGTTTTTATTTTACTTCACTGCAAAGATATATTTATTCACTGCCACTGATTATATTATTTTCTTTTGTTATTAGTCTCTATTTCCTTTGATAAGTTAATTATTTATACTTTTTATTATATAATAATTGTATTTGATTTTAATAGAGATAAGCATTTTGAACTTTTTTTTTATATATATTCAATATTTGATTTGCAAATGTGCAAATCGGATTGAATCTGAGTATAAAAAATATAAATATTATATTCGATTTGATCCAATAAATTTATTACAGACCAAATAAAAATTTTGGTCCTATTCAATTCAATCTAATCGATGTGCAGTTCTATTTAGAACGTGAAAATGAATTATTAGAAGAATAAAATAAATGATATTAATTTTAGATTACTAAAGTATGAAATCTTACACTTAAATTTTTATTTCTTTGTATTTTTTAATAATATTGTTATACGAGATAATACTTAATTTAATCTCTAAATTTGTATATGAGTTTTAATTTAGTCCCTAAAGTTTCAATTGCCTTTATTTAGTCCCCAAATTTTGTGAACATGACTCATGTTAGTTCTTGAAACAATTTTCAATGTATAGACGTTAATAAAATGTTGTCATGGATAGGAGGACGCCACGCTAGACTCTGTAAAATGATGTCATTTTGGTTTTGACACTCAAATAACCTAAAAATAATATCATAAGTGGTGTTTATTGAAACTTTACTTAACAAAACAAGTAATACGACATCATTTTTTGAGTAATACGACATCGTTTCAATCTTTAGGGTTGGGGTTTTGATCGAGGAAAAAGAAGAACCGTCTTTCATAATGGTAAGTGAATGCACTATTGAAACTATTGAATTAGTGTGTGTTTAAATACTCGCATATGTAAGGGTTGTTATTGTTGGGCTTGACCCTACTTTTATAACTTGTAAGCCAAAAAAACTTGTATGTGTAGTAGGCCTATAATAAAATAAAGTAGGTAATAACCATTGGCCATTGGCCAGCGACAAACCCTTAAATGGAGCTCAGTACCGCGGCGGATTAGTCCTTGGCCTGCCGGGCTGGGAGATACCGTGGGTAACCA
Source organism: Arachis duranensis (assembly GCF_000817695.3). Classification (NCBI taxonomy): domain Eukaryota; kingdom Viridiplantae; phylum Streptophyta; class Magnoliopsida; order Fabales; family Fabaceae; genus Arachis; species Arachis duranensis. Next base: position 39,740,588 of record NC_029773.3, on the reverse strand, counting down.
AAAAAAAAATAAAGTAGGTAATAACCAAGTTGGGTTGGTCTAGTGGTTAGCTCACTAGGCCGCTTAAGCAAGTGTCGGGGGTTCGAATCTCGCCTTATGCATGCAGCAACCCATTGGCCAGCGGCAAACCCTTAAATGGAGCTCAGTACCGCGACGGATTAGTCCTTGACCTGTCGGGTTGGGGATACCGTGGGAAACAAAAAAAATAAAGTAGGTAATAAGATAAAATAAAAAGAAGTAAGTTAAATTAATAAACGTGTATCATTGAATTTATGTGAAATAATATAAATTATTAAATGGTTGTAATTCAATCCGTATAAATGTATTATCTATAAAACATACTAACCAATGTAAAAAAACTATATGTACACTAAAATAAGTCCCAATATAATATACACATTGAAATACAATGTTATAAGTAAGCTTTTAGAAATTGAATCGATCATTGAATTACTCTACTTATTAGTTTACCCGATTTAAAAGTTCAATCTTAATTTAACCGAAATAATTGAACTATAATAAAATAATAAATAGAGTTATAAATATTCAAGATTCTATAACTTATTTTTTGTTATCAACAGGATCATTTTTGATCCGCAAGATCTTTAACACGAGACACATACTTGGTGTATACTAATAACAACACCACCACTAATAATTTAAACAATAACAACATTTATAATAAATATGTTTTAGTGAGTATGAACACTGAATATTATGGTAATTGCTAATTGGATAAGATGAAGAAACAATTTCATTGTAATAATTTTAATCGCAGTAAGAATTGCCCTATCTCTACTTACATCTTCAAAATCAATATTTCAAAAATACTTAAGAAAGATTGGATTTTTATATAAAAAAATTACATTTGCATCATTACAAGTAAAAAAATTACATTTGCATCATCACAAGTTACAACAAAATCCATTAAAATATATTAAGCTAGGTTATAATACTTACAACATCCATTTTTTTAGAATTTTTTTCGATGTAAAGATAAGGAAAATTTTAAGAAAAAACAAAAAAATAAAACACACACATTTGAACAGGTCAAAATACAAAATTTCGCACAAACAAAAATATCAAAAGTGAGAGTAAGACGAAGAAATGCTTGAATCTACTAAAAATAAAAGAGAGTATATTCATAACTAAAAGTAGAATACATATTATAATTATATTTTAATATTTTTGACATAAAGAAGATTTAACTACAAAATTAAAAATAATGAATGAACCTAAATGAAAAGAAAAAAAGTATAAAAATCTAATTGTAAATTTGATAAAATTACAATGATCAATAGAATAATTAAATTTAAAAAATAACATGTGCACAAAAAAATCAATCATCTAATTAGGGTATGTTTAAAATGAACACAACAATTATGTACTTAGTATTGGATGTGCTACATTTATATAGACCGTTAAATTTTATTAGATAAAAATCAAAGGCTAATATAGAAGAAGAGTATTGATAGACTCTAATAAATACAAAATATCCTAATACATAAATAAATGCTTTAAATGACAATACTTTAATACATAATACTTTAAATAGCAACAAAAGCTTTTATTCTTAAATAGTTAAATATAAAATATATAAATACAAAATATATGAGTTTTTTATTTATTAAGATTAATTATTATGCAAAAAGTTTTTATGATATTAAAAAATTATATTAAAATAATATTTTAAAGTGTAACATAAAATTATAAAATAATTAACATTTTATTTTATATTACTT
>NC_029773.3:39736977-39737764 GCF_000817695.3 Arachis duranensis | reverse complement strand
AATATAAATATTTTTTATTCATTAAAATTAATTATTATTCAAAAAATTTTCTATAATATTAAGAAATTATATTAAAATAATATTTTTAACTGTAACATAAAAGTATAAAATAATTAAATTTTATTTCATATTATTTGATAAATAATTAGATTATTATATTTAATATTTATTAACAATTTTTTTTAAAATATTATTATATAATATAATTTTTTTATAAAATATTTGTCAAAATATAGTTTATTTAAAATAATATATATAATACATGAAATATTATTTTCTTATTTGTTTTTAGAAAAATTGAATAAATAATATGTATTAACTATGTATATGTATTATATGCGTATATGTAATAGTGACTGACATAGAATTGGTATATATTCTTTTTCTTTAAACTCTTTAATATATGTGCCACCTCAGGACTTTCTCTTCTAGTCTTTCTTATTTCTATTTATTTTGTAATAATATTTAGTAAATAATAATTTAAAATTATTTTTTAAATTTAATATTTATAGTTTCATATATATAATATTTATAATTATATATCTATAATAAGATCACATTTTATTTTTTATTATTTTTGAATATTTTTTTATTTTTCTAGTTAAATTTTTTATTCTCTAACTTAACCAGACTTTTATATATATAAAAAATTTGTATACAAATATCTTTCACAAAATATCTTTCATCATATATAATTTATTAAAAATATATTTTGTTAAATTTAAGAATAAAATACATAATTCTTAGTTTTATTGTAACAAATTTAATATGTTATCTGATTTTAATG
>NC_029773.3:39721776-39736812 GCF_000817695.3 Arachis duranensis | reverse complement strand
TTTCTTTTTTTTTAAAACTAAATAAATAATATAATTTATTTTTTCTATTTTTTAAGACAAATCCATATATATATAGGTGTAATTATATATAAGTTAAATTACACAGTTAGTCATATACTTTTAGTATAATTGTAAATTGGTTTCTATACTTTAAAAATTTATAATTGGGTCCCTAAAAAAAATTAAAATTTACAATTTAGTCTCCGCCGTTTAAAAAGTGTTTGATTTAACAAAATATTCTCAATATATTCCTATTTTAAACATGTGAGCGGCACATGTTTGACAATAGGGATCAATTTACAATTTTAGTGAAAGTATAGAGACCAACCGTGTAATTTAACTATTTAAAAATGACCAAAAACTCCATAGACTATCTGAACCCATCTCGCCCATCTCCAGCTCTCTCACTCTCACTTTCTCACTTTACAAAATGGTACCCCAACCCCAGCGCTCTTTATCACCTCGGCTCACCATTGCCGTGCCTCTCGCCTCCGTTGCCATTGACATTGAATTGTTCGCTTTGAGCATGTTTGGGATTGGAATTATTTTCTTTCATTTATCGGTGTTCAGTATCGCGATTGGAAGAGAAGAAAAAGTCGTTGGATGAGAGAGGTGAGTTGGAGGAAGGAGGCGAGACCCGACCCGTGAGCACAAATGCGGTGGATCCGGCATGACGACGGTGAATCGAGGTGAGTAGGGGTGTTTGCGGTGCGGTTTGGATTGGATGATTTTTTTTAAAAAAATCTTATCCAATTTGATCTAATTTTGAGCGGTTTGGATTGGATTGAATTTGTGGTTTTGTAAATTAAAAAATTAAATATATATAACAAGTCTCAACATCAAATTTTAAAAACCAACAATGACATAACAAGTCTTAACAATATCTTAAAAAACCAACGATCACATAACAATAGAAATAAAATTATAGGTTAGTTAAAATAAATAAATAAATCATATTTTGAACATAAAATATTTATTAAATAATAATAATACATAAAAAATATAAAAATATATAACAGATTGAATATGTTATAAGTATAATTGTAAATATAATAATAAAACAATAATATTATAACACATTGTGTGGTTTGGATTAGATTGGATCCATTGTAAAAAGTAGATCCGAAATCCGAATTAGTGCGGTTTCAATCGATTTTCAGTTTAGATTGGATTGGATGAGCGGTTTAATTTAGATCGGGTTGGATTTGAACACCCATAGAAGTGAGAAACAGAGAGCGCTGGAGTTGGGGTATCGATTTGGAAAGTGAGAAAGTGAGAGTGAGAGAGCTGGAGAGGGGCGAGGTGGGTTTAGATAGCCTAAAATTTTTTTTGTCATTTTCAAATAGTTAAATTACACGGTTGGTCCCCATACTTTCACTAAAATTGTAAATTGGTCCCTGTTATTAAACATGTGCAGCTCACATGTTTAAAATAGAGAATATGTTGAGAATATTCTATTAAATCAAATACTTTTTGAATGGTAGGGACTAAATTACAAATTTTAATTCTCTTTAGGGACTCAATTATAAACTTTTAAAGTGTAAAGACTAATTTGTAATTTCATTGAAAGTGTAGAGACCAACTATGTAATTTAACCTTATATATAATAACTTATCTGTATTTTAATTAAGATAGTATATATATATATATATATATTATGTTGGAAGAGGTATAAAAGGAAACATTATATTTATGTGATTATATTTCTGCAATAGCTCTGATTTTGCATACAGTTTTAATATTTTTAATTTTGTAAATTTTATTAGTTTAGGTCTTATTAATATAAATAAATATATAATGTGATAGGCATATACTTAAAATTATATTATTTATTCTGTTTTTTTTTTTAATTTAAAAAATAAAAAAGTTAATATTTTTATGTATTATATATAATATTTTAAATAAATTATATTTTAAAATATTTTGATGAAAAATTATATTATATAATAATATTTTTAATTTTAATGAATAAAAAATACTTATATTTTTTGTATTTATATATTTCATATTTAATTATTTAAGAATAAAATATTCTGTTACCATTTAAAATATTATGTATTAAAGTATTGTCATTTAAAGTATTTTTTAATGTACTAGGATATTCTGTATTTATTAAAATTCATCAATGTTCTTCTTTTATATTAACATTTGATTTACATATAATAAAATCTAATGGTCTATATAAATGTGGCATATTCAATAAATACGTAATTGTTATGCTCATTTTAGACATACTCATCAAATCGGATCAGTTATCATGTATTTGTATATAAATATTAGAATAATATTTGAAAAACAATAAAAAATATCCCAAACTTGCCTTATTTAAAATTCATTATTAATTGTCGCTAGAATAATTGTGTAATTTTAGATGTACTAAGTATGTAATTACGAATATTATATGCATAAAATTATGGAGGTTTAATTACTCTATTGGTCTCTATAGTTTTGCAAAATTTTCAATTAGGTCGCTATACTTTTTTTTGCTTTTAATTAGGTCCCTTTTAGTAGTAATTGGCTTAATTGTATAGGGACACAACTAAAAAAAATTGGTGCAGGGACTCAAATAAAAGGGAAAAAAAAGTATAGGGACTCAATTGAAAAAAATTTGTTACAGGAACCCAATTAAAAGGAAAAAAAGTATAGGAACATAATTGAAAATTTTACCAAACTATAGAGACTAATAGAGTAATTAAACCAATTATGGATGTTATGTTATATAAGGTAACTTCAAATATTGTCTCCCTAACATTACCGATAAATATATGTATAATTTAACTCATTTTTAATATATTTTATATTATAACATGTATTTTATACAAATGACTGATTTTGTGACTAATTTTTTATATGCACACAATGATATTAGATATAGAAAACATAAATAGAAAAAAATATCTGGATATTAATTTGTTCAATTCACAAAGCTAATTCATTTCTTAAAAATATTTATTGCCATTTATACTAATTAATTTTTTACATAAATAACAATAAAAGGTTATTAAAAGATATACCTTTGTCCACCTATAAATTGAGTACATACATGTCACTAGCATTCAAACAACCAAAAAATTAGAATTAGTGCTACACCCAATAAGAAAGTTAAGAAAGTGCTATGGCATCATCTTGTGACATGAAAAATTTTGTTGCTATAGTGGTTATAACTATGCTAGTATTGGTACAAGGCGAAAATATTGCTACAACAAAAAATTTTGAGCCGGACTTTAAATTTAAAAAACTTATTTGTCATGGCAAATGTGTCTTGAAATGCGCTTTACAAAAACGAAATCCGTTTTTTTTGGCACTGTGCCTAGGTCTATGTATAAGCGATTGTATACATCATTTGACATCCTTTCATCTTAACGATGATTCTCACTGCATTGTAGCTTGTGCTTTGTCCAAATCCATTGAAGACAAATTAGGTATATATTCATACTTTTACTTTCTATTTTCTTTTCATTCTTATTATTGTTATATAATTGCGGGTTTTTTTGGAATAAATTAAAAATTATTTTAATAGAGTTTTGTCTGAATCTCTAACAAAGTTCATTATGTATTTTTATAAATATCAAATTAGGTGAGAAAAAAAGTTAAAAAATTAACAATGACAGTATTTTTACTTATAATAGAAAAAATTCTGGTTAAATATGCTTATTTCTGTATACCTGTATATTTATGGAGACGATGATAATAGTTGTCATTAGCGCCAGCGATATTGAAAAAGTTATGTTTGTTGTTTGTATATTTTTGTATACTCTTATATACCATTAAAGACGATGATAATGGTTTAAAAATTTGAATTTCATTCTCAACCAAATTTTTAGGGAGAATTTGAGTGAAATTTCGCTGAAAGTTTGGGTGAACTCATCCTAAAAAACGCATTCTGGAAATTAAAGTTGAAATGACGTGTTTTTGGAAATGATTTTTTTTTTATTTTAAAAAATCCCATAATTACCATATAGTTTAAATATATGATCTCATGCATATTTCTCAAATTTAAGAAGAAAGTTAAGATTAGCTTTTTCTTTTATATAATTAATTAATTATTTATTTAAAAAATTTTATTTCTTGTACCAGATGATCGTGCCATGAATGAATACGCGAGATCTTGTTTACGAATGTGTAATGTCAAATGAATAAGGGAATTGGATCCTCTTAATATTTTTTTTTACTTGAAAGAATGAAATGTGATTTTTTATTATACATTTTATTGGTAGGACTAAAAAAATATGAGAAAAAATATTAAAAATTAGAGATTATATTTCATTCTTTAAAAAAAAATTTGAGAGGATCCATTCCCATACATAAGTGAAATGTCACTTGCACTTCCACATATAAGTTATCATTTGTAATTAGTAATAAATCTTTATCATCATCGATTTCTTCTTCTTTGTTTTTTTATACATCTAATATCCTATTTTTCATTTATTTTTCTTCTTTAGTTTAGAGTAATAATAATCGTGAGTAATAGCTTAAATGACATAGTCTCTCCATACTCAATTAAGAGGTTATGAGTTCGAATCTCCTATCCTTGGTAAAAAAAAAACAATAATAGTAATTACATGCTTGAAACTAAATCGGCTAAAAGGGTATAATTATTTATTTCAGCCAAATTAAAGGAGATTCAAAATAAGAAAGGAAGCAGTCGGTTCATAAGTTAACTAATCAAATTCATCATTAGAGATGAGAGAGAGAGGGGGGGACACTGAGTGGGGTAGAACTAGAAATTTTCAGAAACGAGATCCTAGGATTTGGAATCGAGAAGAGTACCAACGTTTGGAAAACGTTTCCTTTTCAATTTTTGTCAACAATCTACCGAATGATGTTTCAAAGAAGGAATTATTTCACTTGTTCCATTGGACAGGACGAATTAACGACATCTATCTGGGTCGAAAGCTGAAAAATGGTTCTGTGTATATGTTTGCTTTTATACGGTATACAACAAAAGGGGGAGCGATAAAGGCCATAGCCGAGATGCATCATACAAGGATAAGGGGGAAGGTTATCTACGTAGGTGAAGCCAAATACAAAAGGGCTATGGGAGGAGAGAACACTGGAGGATGCAAAGGGGATTTGGCAAGATCTGAGGCGGAGACCAGACAGCTCGAGAAGGGTGAAAGTTCTACAAGAGTTTAAGAAATTAAGAAGATAACACCAGTCAAGGATAACCACGGAAAGGGTTGGACGAAAAAGGTTGAAGTGCCAGTAGCAAAAGAGAATTTCGTTTGGCTCTTAAGGAGTTTAGTAGGTGGAACCACAAGACCGATGGACTTCAAAGCTTTACGGAGAGCCATCGTCAACAACTTTCCCCATGTTGTTGAAGTGAGAGAGCTTGATGTGTACAAAGCTCTACTGTTCGATTCGGTGAAGAATGCGGAGGAAGCGTTTACCTTCAAAATGAATAGCTTCTTACAATTCTTTTATAGGGTTTGGAGGTAGGAGGAATCTGAACGTAGTGAGACTAGAAGAGTATGGTTAGAATGCCATGGAGTGCCTTTACATGTCTGGTCAGTGGAGACGTTCAACATAATAGGCGGTTTATGGGGTAAAGTAATCAAATGCGATGATGTGACGAAGTCTGCATTATCCTTCAGTGTTGGGAGAGTGTTAATTGATACTTGTGTCTTTGACGATATCAAGAAAAGGATTCATATCACGGTTGGAACTAGTGGTTTTGATATTTTAGTGAAGGAAATAGGGCATGCAATATATGAAGATGAATGCTTTTTGGAAGACGCAAGCGTGAAGTCAATATGTGCAAATGCTAGTTCACAAGGCGGAGAAATATTGTTGACGGCAGCAATGTGTGATCCAGCGGTTGACCTAATCAGAACACGAGCTTATGACGGTAGTGAAGACAAGGGTACAATGGTCACAACAGACATTTTTTTGAATGATTGCAATCAAAAAAATTTAATGGAAATGAAGGGACAACAAATGACGGATCAGGTCAAATTTAAGGGTGTTAATGACAATGCTGATTTTGGGGGATTTTGATGAGTGTATAGAGTGTGAATAAGAGAAAACGGTTACACAGATATGCACTGGAATAAGAAGTGGGTCCAAACAGCTAAGGAATTTTAACAGTGGAGATGGGACAAATGGGTTTGTACAAAGGAGAGAGGCCCACAAGGTTAGTAATAACGGGAAGCAGCTGTTGGGGCATTCAACCTTTGGCTTGAGAAAGAACTTTGGTTTGATGGGCTGCTGAATGGAGTCCAAATGCTCCATGTAGGTGAGGGCCAAGGCAAGCTGAGTGGAGTGCAAGTCCAACAAAGGGACGGAAATGAGGCTGGGCTGGGCTCCGTGTCTCCTAGCGGATCTGGGCCTAGAGACATTGATGAGAGAAGCCAGAATGTAGAAAGCGGAGACGAGGACGGACCGGGTCAGCAGTGGGCTCGTGGATCCGGGTCAGAGAAGCAGGGTAGGGCAGACCAGCAGCAATGACGCGGGACTGGTCAGGGTCAGCTACCTCCCTCCACTCCTGGATCGAAGTTGTATGAAGGTGACTCGACCAGGGGCGTTCTCAATGAGACCAGCCGCGCGTCGCTTCCCGTGGTGGATGCGGTGGATAACCGGGACTGCGCGCTTCACTCTGCGTCGAGGAAAGCCACTGCCGACTGTCCTGGCGGCGCTCCTGGCTGGCCTGGCGGGGAAGTAGAGGAACGAATCCTTGCCCTGGTACAATGCGCCGGTGAAGGAGCTGGGAAAACGGTGGGACAAAAACCGCCGGCTCCATTGGATGACGAACCGGAAGTGGAGAGTTTGGTTAATGAAGTAAGCGGGCAGTCTGTACATGGACGGAAAGAGGAAGGTGTGGGTCAAGACAATATGAATAACCGGGATAATGAGGATGCTGGTTCTGAGACAGATATTGATAATACACCACCAGATTATGATCAGAAGGGCTTGCAGACAGGTCAGATAGTAGAGAACAAGGAAGCATTGAAATTAGCAGTGGAGTCAGGTGCAGTTTTTTATGATGATGAAGAAGATATTATGGCGATCTTACAAAGTCAGAATGAAGCAATCACAGCAAAAAGAAAGCAGGCAAAACAAAAAGAGAAAGCTAGGAGGAGCAGGCCAAAACAACATCACAAGGTGTGTAAAAAATTTTTTAAATGATTTATAGTTGTTGGAATGTTAGAGGCCTAGGAGGGCATGGTAAGTGGAGTATGGTGAAAGAGTTGAAGAAAAAAATATAGATTGAATATGCTAGGTTTGATTGAAACCAAGAGGGAGGTTGTGTCTAGGTATGATGTAGCACGCTTGTGGGGCTGTGATTCAGTGGAATGGGATTTTGTGGAATCTGTCGGTACATCGGGTGATTTATTATTAATGTGGGATAATGTCTTATTTACAAGACTGAACTGTTATTAAGGGAATGGTGGCTGTGCATTGAAGGTTTGCTGACAAAAAGTAATTTCAAATGTGCTATTTGCTTGGTGTATGGTGCACATGTTCGGAGTGAGAAACTGGTGATGTGGGAGGAGTTAAGCTACATGGTAGGTCTATGTCAGGTTCCGTTTTGCTTCATGGGAGACTTTAACGAGATACTACATTTGGAAGAAAGGAAAGGAGCTACTAGCCTACCGGCATCTGCGGAGGATTTTAAGGAATGGGTACAAGATTTACAGCTAGTCGATTTACCGTTAACTGACAGGAAGTTCACTTGGTTTCGAGGTAGATCTTGTAGCCGCATTGATAGGATTGTGGTCAGTTTGGAGTGGCTTGAGGAGTTCCCAGATACCCGGTTGAAAGGAGGACCGCGAGGCCTATCAGATCATTGCCCTTTGATTTTAGAAGATTTTAGTATCTGTGCGGGCCCAAGACCTTTTCGCAGTTTAGATTCCTGGTTTACACATGAAGGGTTTCTGACATTGGTAAAGGATGAGTGGAGAAAATTGGGAGGTGGCATATTTACAAACAAGTTGAAGGCGTTGACAGAACCGCTCAGGAGATGGCATAGGGATAATTTGGGGGACATGGACAACAGGATAAAGAAGTTTGAGGAAGAGATTAAGAAGATTGATGATAGGGTTAGTGCTGGTAGTCATGACGGAATAATGGAGGCTAGACGTAAGGCTCTGGTGACTTGCTGTGCGAAGTGGTATGTCAGAAAAGAGATGCATTGGAAACAGATGTCCAGATCTAAGCATGCTAGAGATATGGATAAGAACACTAGGTACTTCCATAATCTAGCATCGGCAAGAAGGAGGAACAACAGAATCGACTCTCTAGTGTTGGATGGAAGATTAGTACGGAATCAGGCCAGAATAAAGACTGCGATTGTGGGTTTTTATAAAGAGCTGTATAGGCAGGAGCATGCCCCTTTGGTTGGAATTTGTGATGGGCTGGTTAAGCAGATTATTGAAGAAGAGGCAACAGTGTTAGAGGTAATGCCATCGACGAAGGAAGTACGAGAGGCAGTGTGGGATTGTGAGTCCAGTAAAGCTCCAGGTAGTGATGGCTATAATATGAACTTCATAAAGAAATGCTGGGACGAGCTTGGTCAGGAGTTTACTGCAGCTGTGTTGGGCTTTTTCCAGAATGCAAAGCTACCAGCAGATGCAAATGTTACTTGGGTAGCGTTAGCTCCAAAATTTGTGGGGGCCAAGGAAATCAAAGACTTAAGGCCGATTAGTATGGTTGGCTGTCTCTATAAGGTGATATCCAAAGTGCTAGTAAGAAGAATGCGATCAGTGATGCCACATCTAGTGGGGGAGACTCAGTCTGCATTTGTAAAGGGCCGCAAAATACACGATGGTGCCCTCATTGCTTGTGAGACGGTCCATTGGCTTAAGCTGCGGAAGAAGGAAGTGGCAATTATTAAATTGGACTTTCAGAAAGCCTATGACAGAGTGAGATGGAGCTTTGTGGATATAGTGCTTCAGAAGATGGGTTTTGGTATTAGGTGGAGGACCTGGGTGAAGGAATGTGTGACTACAGCATCTATGTTAGTGTTGATCAATGGGTCACCAACCAAGCCGTTCAAGATGGAGAGGGGCCTCAGAAAAGGCGATCATCTCTCTCCTTTCCTGTTTGTTCTTGTTGTTGACGTTCTGCACAGGATGGTGGGGGAGGCGGTTAGAAATGGCAGAATTTCCCCACTGCTGGTGGGAAGGGACAATGTAGAATTGTCGCATCTTCAATTTGCAGACGATACCATCTTATTTTGTCCACAGGAAACGAAGACTTTAGTGAATTACAAGAGGCTCCTGCGCTGCTTTGAGCTAATGTCTGGCCTGAGTATCAATTTTGAAAAGTCGAACCTGATTTCAGTCAATTGTGAGAAGGAATAGGTGACAAATATGTGTGGTTTGCTAGGATGTGCCGAAGCGACTTTACCGGTCAGGTACTTAGGAATTTCCCTTGGGGCGAATCCTCGGTTAGTGAAGACCTGGAAACCAATCATAGACAAGGTGGAAGACAAGCTGAGCTTGTGGAAAGCGAGATCTCTCAACAAAGCGGGTAAATTGATCCTCATAAAATCTGTTCTCAAAAGCCTGCCGGTTTACTACCTAAGCTTGTATAAGATGCCAAAGGGGGTTGCAGAGAAGATCATTGGGCTTCAAAGAAGGTTCTTGTGGAGTAAAGAAGATGGGAATAATGGGATACCACTGGTGAAATGGGAGGTAGTTCAAGCTCCGAAAAAGCTAGGTGGCTTGGGGGTGGGAGATGCGTTAATTAGGAATGCATCGCTTCTGTTCAAGTGGTGGTGGCGTTTTTCTAAGAAGGACTGCCCGCTTTGGAAGAAGGTTGTTTGCTCTTGTAATCAGTTGGACCCAACGGTAATGTTGTCAAACCAACCGTTGCCATCTAGAGGGGGGCCATGGAAAGATATTTGCCAGCTTAATATTAAAGAGCAACAGGTTCGAGATATGATGATCCGGGGCCTGTCCATGGAAGTGGGAAATGGCAAAAAAATCCATTTTTGGGAGGATGTTTGGTTACAAGATGGCTCTTTGAAAGATTGTTTTTCGAGGCTCTTCTCTGTTTCAAATCAGTAAGGATCCGTAATAGGGGACTGTGGGTTTTGGGATGGGTTAGAGTGGATTTGGGACTTCCAATGGAGGAGGGAACTCTTCCAATGGGAGTTAGAGTTGCTCAATCATCTTCACGACCGGATACGGGTTGTAAAGTTATCGGGTAATAGAGAGGATTCAGTTGTATGGAAATTTGATAAAAATATAGTTTTTTCTACTAATTCTTTTGTGCAGGTGCTACAAAAAGAGACTCTCTCAGCTGACATCACGAGCTACAACTTTACAAGCTCCATTTGGAGAGGCCTAGTTCCTCCAAGAGTTGAACTTTTTACTTGGTTTGTACTAGTAGGAAGGGTAAACACGAAGGAGAGGCTGAGTAGACTTGGCATTATTAATCATCATGACAACATGTGTGTATTGTGTAAAAAAGATATAGAATTTGTGCATCATTTATTTTTTGCTTGTGAGTTCACGTGGCAGGTGTGGTGTGCATGGTTGACGTTTACTGATAGAGCTTGGGTCATTCCGGGAACAGTCAAGGAGTTCTTTGAGAGTTGGACTGGAGTAGCAGGTGGGAAGTCTGAGCAAAGAAAATGGCTGATAGGCTTCTGTGCGGTTATTTGGAACATCTAGTTGGAGCGGAATAGCAGAGTTTTTCAGAGGGTAGAGACAAGGCAGTTGAAGGAGTGAAGATTATGTCCTTCTTGAGTTACAAGGATTGGTGTGGAGTTGATCCGTTTGGTTGTTGATGGCAATGTCGGAGATGACAACGGACAACAGCTTTCTTTTTGGTTTATGTTTGTTTTTTCTTGTCCTGTGTTCTTTCTGCTCCACTTTACTGTGTTGAGCTACCTATGTTAAAAAAAAAAGAAAGAAAGCATTCACATTTTTTTTGGGACTTGATGAAAATTTAGTTTCATTTGACACTTTTGACCAATCGTCAATTTTGGAATGGCATCATTAGTTGTTGTTTCAAAGTGGTTCTGAAAATTAATGTTATCGTTATAATGTTAGATACTTCTTCGTTTAACATCAGCTCCCCAATTGAATTTTTTTTTTTTTTTGCATGGAATCAGAAATTCATTCTAAGTATTGAAGAAATGTCAATTCACCAAATTACATTCAATAAGAGTTGCAACATTATTGCTAGAATTTCAATTTCAAAGTGGGAGAAAGAGAAGGTTATGCATCATAGATATGATAATTTTTCTCCATTTTTTATAATGTCGTTTCACATCATTATTTACATTATATGGAACATAAAAATTGTAAAAAAAAAGAAAAAGAGTGACATTATCAAAATTGAAGTGACAATATTTTTTTTTTCAATTTCTAAAATTCAAAACATTTTGACATCAAACTTGCTGATATGGTGTCCTCTCTCACCAATTTTTATGCATCTCTCTTCTTAAAGTCGTTTATGAAAAATATTATATATTAATATATAATAAAATTAGTGTATGTAGTTAACAATGCACGAAAAATATCTATCAAATTTATGTTTTTATTAGTATATTTTAAATTTATTCTTAATAATTTATTTAAAAATAATTAATAGTTTTAGCTCAACCTTTTAATTATTCTCTTAATTTATAAATAAATAAAGTTTTGTATTTTTTATCTTTTTAATGTTAAAAAAAAAGAACATATCGAATACTATCTAATCTAATATAATACTATCTACTTATAAATATTGAAGATATAAGAGCCCTTTTTCGTTTTTTTTTTCTTTTGGGGAAAAGAATCAAAAGATCGTCTCATCTGTATTTTTTATATTTTATTTGAGAATAATATTACGTATTTAAATTTTTTATTAATTAAATTTAATAAAATTGATTTAATATAATAAAAATTAATTATAATTAATATTATTTTAAATTTTATTATTTAATTTTATTGAATTTAATTTATAAAAAAATTTAGATATGTAGTATTATTCTTTATCTAGTGTATTATATATCCATGTAATAAATGAACGAGTTTTTGACCAATAAAATGAAAATTAAATGCAAGAATGCATAGTAGCTAGCCCTGATTTAATTGAATTGTACGTTTTCTCTCTGCCTGATTGCTTAAGGCATTGGTGTACAAACTTCGATATTTGAATATAGAATGTTTTATTGAGTTAAATGAACGAGTTTTTGACCAACAAAATGAAAATTAAATGCAAGAATGCATAGTAGCTAGCCCTGATTTAATTGAATTGTACGTTTTCTCTCTGCCTGATTGTTTAAGGCATTGGTGTACAAACTTCGATATTTGAATATAGAATGTTTTATTGAGTTAAACTCTAAAATGGTTCTTGGCATTTTGTATTAAAATCGTCTCTGAGATTTTAATTGTATTAATTATGTTTTTGAAATTAAAAAAAATACATCATTTTAGTCTCTGATCTATTTTTTATTAACGATGTGATGACATGGCATGATGACGTGAACTGTAAGTGACATGTGTCACTTCATGATTTGGCCACGTGTAATGATATAATGATGTGGTGACCAGTAACACGTGGCATGCTGACGTGGATGGTTGTGCCACGTGTCACAATGTTATTTGGCCATGTCGCAACAGTATTCGTCCACGTGTCATCCATTATATCATCGTTGTATATGCACCAAATTAGTCCCTCACTTTGCATTAAGTGACTCATTTTAGTTCCTGAAATTGAATGTCATGCACCAAGCTAGTCCCTTCACCAGTTTTTTCTCATTTTTTTTCGATAAATTCAAAATTCTCAATTTTTTTAATGCATTAATTTCAATTCTATTTTTTCACATGTTTTTCAAATAAAAGTGTTTTTATAAAATATTTTTTCTCTTGCGAATACCCTAATCGCCGACTTAGAGTTGACGTGAAGACTTTTCAAACACCTTCACTACCATCTCCGACCTCTTTCAGTACTTTTATAAAAAAAATTTTCTTGTGGATACCTCTAATAGTCGCTGTCTTGGAGTTTACGTGAAGGTATTTCAAGCTTCCCTTATTACTATCTCCGACCTCTTTCGTCTAGACTGCAGAGGTCAAAGGTGGTAATGAAGGTGCTTGAAGTTCCTTCAATCTAGCTCATTTATACATAACGAAAACGTGTATTTTATAAGAAAAAATGTTTATTTTAATTATTAATTTCTTGTTAAAAACACATATTTTTTTATGAAAAAAAATGTGTCTAATCAATCATATAATAATTTTTTTATAATAACATACTTATATATTACAAAATTTACCAATGTTAAATTATTAAAAAAATTATATAATTAAAACTAAAATCTTAAATTTTTTTATAAAAGCACTTGTATTTAAACGATATATGAAAAAATAGAATTGAAATTAGTGTATCCAAGATATTAAAATTTTAAATTTAAAAAAATGAGAAAAAATGGGTGAAGGGACTAGTTTTGTGCACGACATTCAATTTCAGGGACTAAAATGAGTCACTTAATGCAAAGTGAGGGACTAATTTAGTGCATATACAACGATGGCATAATGGATGACACGTGGACGAATACTGTTGCGACACGTGGCACAACTAGACACGTGGCCAAATAACATTGTGACACGTGGCACAACCATCCATGTCAGCATGCCACGTATCACTGGTCACCACATCATCATATCATTACACGTGGCCAAATCATGAAGTGACACGTGTCACCAGGCACGGACCTAGGCACAACAGTGAGGGGGCACTTGCCCCCACTGTGTTATCAATTTTTTTTTAAAAAATAGTTATATATGATGTGAATCCACTTCAAATTTTAAATGATCCTATTACAAATAAATTAAATTCAATTAGCCAAAGTTTTAAATTTACTTTTTTATTTTTCTATCATTTTGACTATTATTTAACCTAATCAAATTTAGTCCTTATGTCGTTACTCTTTTATTCCATTAAACCCTTCTCTTATTTTTATATTTTCAACTTTTTTTTTCTATTTCTTGTCTAGTGGTCATCCTCTCTTCATCAAAAGGTAAATTTTAAATTCTCCATATTTTTTATATAGCTCTCCATGACTCTATATATGTATTTTCCAATTTCATTGTTTCTCTTTTGATATTTTCAATTGAAAATTTTAATTCAAACAATTATAGTTTAGGTATTAATCTAATGTTTTATTCTTTTCATGACTTTATATATTTTATTTTATTCTCAATTTATTCATCCTTATTACTTGTTTTTTTTTACTTTTGTTCTATTATATATACCTATATTGCATATAAAATTTTAAAATAAATTGATTAATTTAATAATTTAAGGTTTGGATAACAAATTATCTATAATTTAATTAAAATATTTTAAGTTCAAGTTTTAGAAATAAAAAGTTATTTTTTTATTAATTATATATAATAATAAATAGTATTTTAAGAATAAAAGTGTTTACTAATTCTTTTTAATTTTTATATCTTTATATAATTAATAAAATTTAATAAAATTTATTTTAGTATATATATTTTTGCTCCCATTTCTAAAATTTTTTGAGTCCGTCACTGCGTGTCACTTATAGTCCATGTCATCATGCCATGTCATCACGTCGTTAATGAAAAATAGGTCAGGGATTAATATGGTGCATTTTTTTCAATCTCAGAGACGTAATTGGTGCAATTAGAATTTCAGAGACGATTTTAATGCAAAACACCAATTTCATAAACCATTTTAAGGTTTAACTCAAGTATATACTATTATTTGTTTTATTTTTATATGTCGCTTACATTATTACAAATTCAATTTTATTAGATATATTATTTCTATACATTGAATTTCTAATACATCAAATATTCAAATGATATAAGAAAACAAATTAATGAAGGTATGTTGTAAAAAATAATCTGAATCCCACCAAAGGAGTGGTGGATAGTAATATAGGCTTACAAAGTTAAATTATTCATATCTTACAATGAGGAAACAATCAAATATAAGATATAAAACAATATTCCGATTCCGAAAATCAGATAACAAGTATTAAAAAAATAATAGTGTTAGGTATATATTAAATTCAGTCATTATTATTATAAAATATATATTAAAATATATAAAATATTATAAATAAATTAA
>NC_029773.3:39710588-39721758 GCF_000817695.3 Arachis duranensis | reverse complement strand
CATTTTCACTAAATTTTGTTGTGAAATAAATAAAGAAAAATAAATAAATATAAAATCAAAAATATAAATAAAAAATTTTAATATTAATATTTACTAATATTATTATCTCAATATTACTGAAATGATTCATATATATTAACTTTTTATATGTTGCATCGTACATATAGAAAGAAGTGTTTATATTATTGTTGGGTGTATATGTAGGTGTTGTCTCTAGTGCCCACATTAGTGTGGTGACTATGGTGACTAAGGTCTATCAATCAATCCAAACTTAAAACGTAGCATGTTTGAAGTTATGAGAAGAAAAGTTTGATAAGATGTAATGATCATAAATGTACTAACGAAACACGGTAATAATTATAAATCAATAAACAACTACTAGTTAATATTTTTATGAAATCAATAAATTATTGTTGAATTTCAAAAATCAAAATTACAAAATTTGGGTAAAGTGGATCGAAAATTTGAAAAATTCTCAATTGCAATAGCAGAGGGTGTGATTCTCTTCAAGTTATAAAAAACCCTGCAATTACTAGACTAAATTTATTTTTTTGTAATATATTGTGTTTTTTATAAATATATTATTAACTATTAGACATATCCCTATTAATAATTTTATGTAATAACTTTTTTAGTCATGCAATTTTAAGATATTTTTTATTTTTTTATTCTAATAAATAATATTTATATTAATTTAATTTTTTTATTTTATATTTATTTTTTTAAAATTAATTATTTTTTAATTATATATAATTATTTAAAAATAAATAAAATTTTTTTGTTAATCATAACATATTTTTGTTGTTAATAATTATATGACATTTATTAATATTAATATTTTTTAACATATATTTAAATAATATAATAGATATTAATTGATTAATAAATTAGAAAAAAAAATCTAATATAAAAAATTAAATTTTATATAATTATTTAATTATGACCGAATTAACCAATTTAACTTGTGACTTACTAGTTGAATCAATAACTTAATGATCTAATAATTTAGTTGGATCGATTGTCTGTTCGATTTTTATAACTATAATTTCGGTCCTTCAAATTTTAAAGTCATTAAAACAAATTAACATTTTTAACTTTCATAGATCATCAATTTATTTGCAATGCTATATGCATATTAACAAAAGAAAAAATTACCGTATTTAATGAGAATAAAATAAAATCTATTTATCATTTTTTTATTGGAGGTGTGTCTCACAGTCACCACTAGCCACCATAAATGCGGCCACCATAGACTTAGCCGTATATGTATTTTGTCTCGGATTATATATGTACAAAATTTACTTTTCAAATTTCGTTAAGTTTACTTTATATTGAGAACTTGAACTTTTCATCATAGAAAAACTAAGTCCCCATATAAAGAAGAAAGCCACAATTCATTAAATGGATATCTATTCATGTTACAACGCTTTTTTTTAGATGTCCATTTAGGATTATATTTTATTAAAATCTTACTAAAGAAAAATTCAATAGATAAAAATTTTAATGAAAAAAATAGTATATCCTTTAAGAAATGCCTCATTAAAAACCTTGTCAACAAAAATCCAATAGGGATAAAAATATGATTAAGGAAAAAAGAGTACAACATCCTCTTCTTGTCTACATTATTTAATATCTCAAAATCGATGCATCCCAATCTGATGTATCAATCTTTCAAAGGAGGATTTTAAAAGTGACTTTGTAAATAAATCTGTCAGATTATCGCTTGAACGGATCTGTTGAACATCAATTGTTCATTGATTTTGAAGGCTATGATGAGTGAAGAAGAATTTAGCAGAAATATGCTTTGTTCTATCACCTTTGATGTATTCATCCTTAAGTTGAGCAATGCATGCTATACTATCTTCAAACAGAATAATTGGAGCTTTTTTCCTATCAGTCAGTCCACATGATGATAGAATATATTGGATTAAACTCTTGAGTCAAAAATACTTGCGACTTACTTCATATATTGCTAGTATTTCAGCATAATTAGAGAATATTGTTGCTATTGTCTGTTTTGTAGATCTCCATGATATAGCTGTATTACCATATGTGAATAGATATCTTGTTTGAGATTTTTCTTTACGTGGATCATACAAATATCCTGCATCAACATAACTAACTAATTGTGACTTGGATTCATATAAATGAAATAGTCCCATATCAACTGTTCCATGAAGATATAGACAAAGCTATTTGATTCCATTCCAATGTCTTTTAGTTGGAGATGGACTATACCTTACTAGTAAATTCACAGCAAATAATATGTTAGACAGTGTATTATTAGCAAAGTACATTGGTGCTTAAATAGTACTGAGATATTGTACTTCAGAACCAGTGATATCTTCATTTTCTTCCTTAGACCATAATTGATCATTTTCCATATCCAAAGATCTTACGATCACTGGGGTACTTAATAGATGTGATTTATCCATATGAAATCTCTTCAAAATATTTTCTGTGTATGTTGTTTGATGAATAAAGATCTCATTATTTGTATGCTTGATCTGCATGCTGAGACAAAATTTAGTCTTTTCGAGATCTTTCATATCAAACTCTTCTTTTAGAGCTTTAATAATTGTTGAAATTTCTTCAATAGTTCTAATTATATTTAAATCATCAACGTATATAACAATTATAATGAATCTAGATGCAGATTTTTTTATGAAAACACATGGGCAGATATCATCATTCTTGAATTCGTTTTGAGCCAGATACTCAATAAGACGATTATACTACATTTGTCCAGATTGCTTTAGACCATATAAAGATCTTTGTAATTTGACTGAGTATAACCCCTGTGAATATTCATTGGACGGTTTAGATATCTTTAGTCTTTCAGGAATTTTCATATAGATATCACAATCTAATGATCCGTATAAAAATATTATCACCACATCCATTAGATAAACTGATCAAATAATGCAATGTTATTGCAACTACTACAGGAAAATATGTCTCTTCATAATTTATATTGGGCCTTTGTAAAAAATTTTTTGCCACAAGTCAATTTTTGTAGCATACAACTTCATTTTTCTCATTTCGTTTTCTTACAAATACCTATCTGTATCCAACAGGTTTTACATCTTTTGGTGTACAGACTATAGGTTCAAAGACTTCACATTTTGCAAGTGAGTCTAACTCAACCTTCATAACTTCTTCTCATTTTAGCTAATCATTTCTTTGTCGACATTCTTCGAATATTCTTGGCTCAAGATTGTTACTTTCATGCATGATGTGTAATTCCACATTATATGCAAATATTTTATTGATAATTGTTTTATTTTGGTTCTATTTTTCTCCTCCAAAGACATAGTATATTGAGATCATCATTTTCATAATTTTCATAATTTTTAGGTACTTGAACGTCTTCTAATCTGGCGTCAAAATTATATCAGAATTTTGGACAACTACAGTTGTCTTTACTATGTCTTTATCTTTTTTCAATAGGAATAATATTCACCTCTTTTCTTTTTCGAAAATTTTTGTCTTTGAAACCAACAGGCCTACCACGCTTCTGACGTGAATTTGTTTCGGTGGCCATTTGTCCGACTGGGACATCAATCGAATTGAGGCATTTTTAGTTGGTATATAGAATTTAGTTATCCTCTTTGTATCAAAAAATTTATCAGACAACTCATTTGCTATTCTTTGCAAATGTATAATCTTTTGAACTTCTAGTTCACATTATCCTGTTCATGGATATAGATGCATTAATGATGATACGTTTCAATTAAGTTCTTTCTCAAGTGGCTTATTATCTCTGCCTAATATTGGAAATATTGATTCATTAAAATGACAATATGCAAATCAGGCTTTAAACACATCTCCTGTTTGTATCTCAAAATACCTCATTATAGAGAGATAATCATATCCAACATATATCCATAATTTTTTTGGGGTCCCATTTTGGTGCGATAAGACGGGACAATTAGAACATATATCACATACTCGAATATTCTCAAATGAAAAACATTTGGCTACTAACCAAAAGCTAATTGCAGAGGAGAGAATTGGTTGTAACTTGTTAGCCTTAAGCGAATAAGTATTGCAGCATGTAAAATAACATATCACCAATCAGAGGTTGGGAGATTTGTTATCATAAGTAAGGGTCTAGCAATTAATTTGAGGCGTTTAATAAGTGATTCTGCTAACCTATTTTGTATGTGAACATGAGTTACTGAATGTTCAACACCTATTTCGTTAACTATACAATAAGCATCAAAGGTTCAGGAAGTGAATTCAACAGCATTATCAAGGCGAATTACTTTGATTGGTTTTTCTGAAAAATGTGCTTTTAATCGAATAATTTGAGTTGTGAGAAGACAATAAGTACACATGTAACCATCTCAAGGATACGTCTATTAGGACTATAAAATATCTAAAAAATTCACATTGTGGATGAATTGGTCAAAGTTAAATAATTAACGGAATGTCCTACATTTAGGTAGTGTTTGGTGGAGAGATAGAGACAGAAAGACTGAGACCAAGAGACAGAGACTAAGAGACAGAGATTGAAATAAATCTCAGTATTCTGTTTGGTACAAAGTGGGAGACAGAAATTGAATCAAAAATGAAAATCTAATTTAATTTGCACAAAGGATAAAATTAGAATTAATGAATGATGGTATTTTAGGTATAAAATATTTTTAAAATTTCAATCTCCATCTCTAAAAATTTTAGTCTCCTGTGTCTCTACTTTTTGGAGGTACTGAAATATTGAAATTTTGAAGACAGAGACAGAAAATTTAGTACCAGTCTCTAAACCAACAAACATGATACTGAGTCTCAGTCTCCCAGTCTCTGTCTAAGTACCTCAAAACATGAAGAACAAGATCAATAATCTGGAGAACAAGTACAAGTTCCAGAGACACAAAATCAACCGTGGATACATCAATATATTTATTTATCATTTTTCTTACAATTTAAATGAAATATTTTTTATAGAACTACGGAGAATGATAAATAAATGTATTGATGCATCCACAGTTAATTTTGTGCCTCTGGAGCTTGTACTTATTCTCCAGATTATTGATCTTGTTCTTCATGTAAGACATTCCATTAATTATTTAACTTTGACCTTACGGTGGGACTACATTGAAATTCAGTGAATTTTTTTTGGATTCAAATAGGATACTTTAAACCTTAAGCACAAAAACAGGATTATGCCCAAACGTATGGGACCAATTTAGTAATTTACCCTATAAATATTTTATTAAACATTATTTATATACATCATACTTAAAATTTAAATACATAGAAAATAAAACTTAACAAGAAATTTCTTACATTATTTATTGACATAAGTACTTAACGAACCCAAATATTAAACTCTTTCATCATTGATTAAATGATCAATATTTATTTCATGATCCTCAAAGAAATCAGATACTTCATAATGAGTGGTGTAATTTTCAACAACATCATTTGGATTAAAATTGATCCCCTTTCCTTTCTCATTAAAAATAATGATTGATAAAGATCAACTAAGTGCCTTAGGGTACAACAGGTACATGATCAATGGCCCTTTCCACCACAACAAAAATATTTATCCTCTGTTGATTTATTTTACCAATTATTTCTTTCTTTATCCTATTTCTGGTGAGATTCTTTTTTGTGAATATAATTTTTCTTCCTTCTATAATTTTTCTTCTTACTAAAACCTTACCATTTACCTCTTCTGGGGTTATAATTTGCCATACTTGCTTAAGAAAATGAGACAGCGTCAAATGGGCGTGCTTCATGATTTCTTAAAAGCAATTCATTATTTCGTTCAGCAACATGAAGACAAGAAATTAGTTCAAAATATTTTTAAAATTTTTTTCTCGATATTGCTGCTGTAGGAGCACATTCGAGGCATGGAAGGTCGAAAAATTTTTCTCTAACATGTCAATATCAGTTATTTTTTTTCCACATAATTTCATTCGTTAAGTAATTCGATACATCGCTAAATTGTATTCATTTATGAATTTAAAATCTTATAGACGCAAGTGTGTCCACTCATATCGTGTTTGAGAAAGTATCGCTATCTTTTGATGATTATACCTGTCTTCAAGGTTCTTACACAGATCTACAAGATATTTTAATGTTAGATATTCATTTTTCAATCCTTCATCAAGATGAGAAAAAAGGAAGATCATGACTTTGACTTTATGTTTTTGAGATGCTTTATTTTCAATCTTAATGGTACCTCCAAGATCCATTGAATCAAGATGAATTTTGGTATCTAATATTCATGATAAGTAGTTATTTTTAGATATATCAAGAGCATTAAATTCAAGATAAGAGAACTTTAACATAATAAAAATTTATTACCTATGTCTTAAAATTTTATCAAAGCCTTGGCTGATAATATGTTGTGAAATAAATAAATAAATAAATAAATAAATAAATATAAAATAAAAAATTCTGATATTTACTACTATTATTATCTCAAAATGACCGAGATGATTCATACATATTAACTTTTCATATGCTGTATCGTACATGTAAAGAGAAGTATTTATGTTATTGTTGTGTGTACTTTGTTTTTTACCATATTTTTATTTAGGGTTAAGTACTTTTTTCGTCATTAAGGTCTGAGGCCAAAATCAAAATCACCTCCAACCTTTTTTTTGTTATTAAAATTATCATCAACGTTACAAAACGTTATAAAATTGTCCTTTTCTATTTCAATTATATTTTTTTGACTAAATTACCCTTAACTATTAATAAAAATAATATTAAAAAAATCCCACCCAATAACCCTCTCTCGTTAACATTCTCTCATCTTTCTCACCCACGTAACTGCGCCATTGACTCATAATCGCTGCCAAAGAGCTTCCATCTGTGGTAAGCCGCTGCCTATCAACTCACCGGCAACGACGACCGCATCCACTACGAAGGGAGCCCCATCCCGCATAAACCCCACCCCTTGCCGTCCGTTCCCTCGACGAAACAACTGTTAGTGTCTCCTTACCACAAAAGACGACGTCAACAACTACGTAAAGGTAACCTATCTCTGTGTGACGGTGGGTTATGAAGACGGGGCTTTGATTTTATTACGTTGAAGATGGTGAGACTCTAGACTATGGAGAGTTTATCAAAAAGGCACATGCTCATGGGGTTAAGGTTGTTATGGCCACTGATCTTTTGGCACCCACTATACTGAAGGCTCATGGTGAGTTGGGGGTAGGTATTATTGTTGGCTTGCCTTAGAGGTTTGGTGTTTTGATAGGCTATGGAGGGCTTGTTCATTGTGTTCTTTTTTTTAGCTATTAATTGGAATGAATAATGAATAAATTAATTATTGTGATTGTTGTTGTTAACAGAAGAAAATTGTTGTTGAATAAATTAATTATTATTTTGTATGTCTTTTTTTTTCTATTGGTATTGTTGGTAGTGTTGGTGGATTATGAGAAGGAGATTGTGGTGGAATGAAGTTAGAGGTGTATATGACTGGGTAGGGTTCAGTGGTTCACTGATGAATGAATGAGGTTGAATGGTAGTAAACGATGAAGATGATGAACGAATGAAGATGAAATGGAGGTGAAGGACAATGATTGTGGGAATTGAAAACTAATGATGGTGGTAGAGATGGCGTTTGGAGTGGGGAGTGGGGGAGTTCCAAGAGACTCGAAGAGAACGATCTTAATAACAAAAAAAGGTTGGGGACGATTTTGATTTTCACTTCAAACTTTAAGAACGAAAAAAATATTTAACCTAAATTCAAGATGAGAGAACTTTAACATAATAAAAATTTATTACCTGTGTCTTCTTAAATTTTTATCAAAGTCTTGGGCTAATAATAAGTTGTGAAATAAATAAATAAAAAAAATAAATAAATAATTTTAATCTTCACTAACATTATTATCTCAATATGACTAAGATGATTCATATATATTAACTTTTCATATATTGGATTGTATATATAAAGAGAAGTATTTATGTTATTGTTGTGTGTACTTTATTTCAGACCATACTTTTATTTATATACGTACAAAATTTATTTTTTTAAACTTCGTTAAAGTCACAACTCACAAATCATTAAATAGTTATCTAATTCATATTATTATAAATTTGTATTTATATTGTATTGTTAATTTAGCACTCACTATTAAATAATTTATCTTAATAAATACACAATAAATATATTAAGAATCTAAATTATAAAATTAATTATAAATTTTATCATGTGTTTTGAAAATAGATATGAGCTAAGTCTTTAAATAATTAACACTTTTTTATAGGTACATAATAATTAATTGCTTTCTTATATGCATGCATTCTTTGCCTTTCTCACTGTTTGACGGTTTGACCACTTTATTGATAGAAACTACAAAGATAATTGGCTATGTTTGGTTGGAAGGAAAGAAATAGAAAGGAAAGAAATAGAGAGGAAAGAAATGAAAAGAAAGAAATTGAGTGGATTTTTATTTTCTTTAGATGTGTTTGGATGAAAGGAAAATAAGAAGGAAAGAAATGATATAAAAAGAAAATTTTACCCTTATATTATAAAATATATTAAAAAAAGTAAAGGGGTAATATTGGAAGTAGAGAGAGATAAATAGTTTTCTCTCCATTTTCTCTCCATTGTTGGAGGGAAAGAAAATTGGTGAGTTCCACCAATATTTTTCCTTTCATTTTCCTTCTTCTCCCATTTCTCTCCTCAACCAAACAAAGAAAAATAATTATTTTCCTTTTAATTTCTTTCCCTTCCTTTTCTTTCCTCCCATTTTTACCTCAAACAAACACACCAAAAAGGAGATATGTCTTCGTGCACTTGCTTGACTGCTTGCTTTTTAAATAAAATAAAATAAAATAAAATATTGTAAAAAATAAATTGTATTTAAAAAATAAAAAAAATAAAAAAATAAAATTTGATATTTTTAGTAATATTGAATGCAGACAAAAAATTATATAGAAAGTTTTAATTTTATTTTCTAGACTAGTATTAGAAAAAGGAACAAAATTTTGGGGACCAACTAATTAATGTCCATGTTCTATGGCCATCAAGCTTGTGCACCACCTTTGTGGTCCTCCTCTAATTTTGTGCTGGAAATTGATTATTTATTACTGTAAGTGAGATCAAGGAACATGTATTTGAATTGAATTGTATTGTATTCACAAAATTCAAGCAATTGAAAAAAAAATAATTATATCCGCTATTAAGAAAAAGCGAATGTGTTATAATAATGCCCAAAAAGTTGGTCTTACAAAAATATTTATTCAATATTCCAGTCAAAATCATAAAAAGAAAGAGAACCAAAAAAAAAAGAGAAAGTGCAATTATTGTCAATTTCGTTGAAAAATCAAATACAACACAAAAGTATAAGGGTAAAGAGCAAAGAGAATGATAATGTTTTTTAAATTTTTGTTTCATATAAATCTATTTATTTATTCAAAAAATAAAAATTCAGGATCTAGAAAGAGAGTGTTTTTTTTTTCAAAAAATTTTAAATACAATTGTGAATCTTGAATTTTTGTTTTGATGGAATCCACTTACCTTTTTGACTATCTGTCCCAGGTTGCGTCTTCAAGTTCAAGATTGTCCCTTTTTGGGGCCACAAGGTCCCACATAAAAAGTATTATTAACCCTTTTCTTTCCATTTCCTTTCATATAAAAAGAAAATAAAAAATTGAAAATCTGTGACACTGACTCAAAAGCTCAATGGCTGCACGTGTGTTGCAGGGTCATGCTAAACTAGTAGCCAATCACTTCTGAAAACAACTCTTATTTTCCCTCAATAATCTTTAATAATCTAATTTTGAATATGGGTGATGGTTTCATAAACCCACCATTAGACTTAATTACGTTATAATTTAGGTTATTGCAATTCACCATCCAACATCTTACATTTACAATTTGAAAATAACTCGAAACTAAGTATATACGCGTCTTTTAACATAAATTTCTTATATTTTCTACCATTATAAAAAATTTAAATAAATAAAGCATTCATATTTTATATCTTTATTTTATTAGTATGAACACAATCTGTATGGTTACTAATTGTTTTCTTTTCGTACTTTTTATTTAAATAATAAAAAAATAAAGTCCAGCAATATCTAGTAAACAACAGATTTATAATTTTATTATTTTTTTTAAATTTTAAATTAAAATTTTTTTTTCTAGTTGTAAAAATATAAAAAATTTCAAAAATATCCAAAAAAAATAAAGAATTAAAATTTTTAATTTTTTAAATTAATTTATTCTTAATTTGTGAACAAGTGCAGCAAAAAAAGTCAACTGTCCGGATGTAGTATTATCCGGTGAAAAAAAATTAAAAATATTTTTTAAAAATTAAAAAATTTTAAAAAACTAAATTTTTTATTTTTGAATTTTAAAATTATATTATGAAATGTTTTACATTTAAATAAGGAAAATAAAATAAAGTCCTGCAATATCTAGTAAACAACGGATCTGTAAATTTATTATTTTTTTAAATTTTAAACTAAAAAATATTTTTTTCTAATTGTAAAAAAATAAAAAATTCAAAAAAATAAAAAAACTAAAATTTTAAATTTATTAAATTAATTTATTCTTAATTTCTGAACAAGTGCAAAAAAAACTCAACTGTCTGGGTGCAGCATTATCCGGTGAATAAAAAAATAAAAAATATTTTTAAAAAAATTAAAAATTTTAAAAAACTAAATTTTTTTTGAATTTTTAAATTATATTATTAAATATTTTTATTTAAATAATAAAAATAAAATAAAGTCTAGCAATATCTAATAAACAATAGATCTGTAAATTTATTATTTTTTTAATTTTTAAACTCAAAAAAATATTTTTTTTCTAATTGTAAAAAAATAAAAAATTCCAAAAAATAAAAAAAAATAAAAAGAATTAAAATTTTAAATTTTTTAAATTAATTTATTCTTAATTTGTGAACAAGTACAGCAAAAAAGTCAACTGTCTAGGGTGTAGCATTATCCGGTGAATAAAAAGATAAAATATATTTTTAAAAAAATAAATAATTTTAAAAAACAAAATTTTTTATTTTTGAATTTCTAAAATATATTATTAAATGTTTTTTACTTAAATAAGAAAAATAAAATAAAGTCCAGCAATATCTAGTAAACAAGTGATCTGTAAAATTATTTTTTTTAAAAAAATAAAAAAATAAAAAATTCCAAAAATATCCAAAAAAATAAAAAAAAATTTTAAATTTTTTAAATTAATTTAATT
>NC_029773.3:39705430-39710257 GCF_000817695.3 Arachis duranensis | reverse complement strand
AATTAAAAAATTTAAAAAACTAAATTTTTTATTTTTGAATTTCCAAATTATATTATTAAATATTTTTTATTTAAATAATAAAAAAATAAAGTCCAGCAATATCTAGTAAACAACAGATTTGTAAATTTATTATTTTTTTAATTTTTAACTAAAAAATATATTTTTTCTAGTTGTA
Organism: Arachis duranensis; assembly: GCF_000817695.3. Lineage (NCBI taxonomy): Eukaryota > Viridiplantae > Streptophyta > Magnoliopsida > Fabales > Fabaceae > Arachis > Arachis duranensis. The sequence goes on along the minus strand of NC_029773.3, from coordinate 39,710,082 downwards.
AAAAAATACAAAATTCCAAAAATATCTAAAAAATATAAAAAATCAAAATTTTAAATTTTTTAAGCTAATTTATTCTTAATTTGTGAACAAGTGCAGCAAAAAAAAGTCAACTGTCTAGGTATAACATTATCTGGTGAATAAAAAATTAAAAATATTTTTAAAAAAATTAAAAATTTTAAGAAACTAAATTTTTTATTTTTGAATTTTTAAATTATATTATTAAATATTTTTTATTTAAATAATAAAAAAATAAAGTCTAGTAATATCTAATAAACAACAGATCTGTAAATTTATTTTTTTCTAAATTTTAAACTAAAAAATTATTTTTTTCTAGTTATAAAAAATAAAAAATTTCAAAAATATCCAAAAAATAAATAAAATTTGTTTTCAATCCTTTTTGGATGATTACATCAATTCTACATGGAAGTGTCACACTAAGATTCTAAGTTTGGTGTGCCACTTAATTTTCTATGCAATAAATCCAGCAACATCACTTGTCTGCATAATCATATTACCTTGCAGTGTTATTTTTCTTCTTAGTTGGATAATTTTTGTTTTCTCTTTGTTTCATTCATTTACTTGTTTTTAATGCTCTCTTTTATTAACTATTTTTGTTAATACATCACCAAGACATCCTTATTCATAACAGACTCTTCATTTGGTGATTGTATTTAACATATAGCAGTTTCTTTTGTCTAGTTTTAATTCAAATAAAGTGACATATGGTTGCATTCTAAGTTTGGTGTTGCTATGCAACAAAATTTGGTTCCAATATCTACTAGATACTTGCATCAATTCCAAGTGAAAGTGTCACACTAAGTTTGGTGTGCCACTTATTCTTTATGCAAAGTATTGTGCACACCTTCTTATGCTTGCAATCACAATGTTTCTGTTTCTCTGTGCCTTGATTGTTATACTTAATTTTTGCTTGCTTGAAACATATGTGTTACTAACATTTCATTGTGTAAGACATTCATGACCTATCTTAACCCCATAGCCACTGTTCTAATTATTGCTTGAGGATGAACAAGCATGCTGAGTTTGGCAAGGAAAGGAGGAGAATGGGAGGAAAGTGACAACAATAGAGAAGATGGACTACAATGTTTTAAAGTTCCTTTTCCTCTCATTTGTTTACAGCACTTTAATTTACATGATTGTCTTTATCTTCTCTGTATGCATGTGTGTATGAAAAAGCATAATTTGAATTTTGATTTGTAACATGTTGCTGTGACATTATAACTACCAACTTGAATTTTGTAAAGTTCAAAGCAGTAAATTATCATGATCATAAACAAACAAGGAATTAAAGAAGAATTTAGCATGGGCATACAAGTATTGGAAAGCTAGTATGTTTGATTGTTGCTCAATTGCATTAGATTTTAATTAATTGAAGTTTTCATCTAGCACATTTTGTGAAATCTTTTAAAATCATGAAAACCTTGAAGAAGCAATTGCAAGTTAAATTAAGAAAAGCAAAAGGGAAAGAATGAGAAAGCTGAAGGCTCTGAGTACCAATGACAATTCTATTGTTAAGTACTTGTGGTGCTTATGTATCAAGCCAAATGCTTGAAAACAAAACACTTAGAATTCAAGGCTAGGCTCAAGTGCAAAAGCACTCCCTCAAAGCTCAAGGTTCTGAGCATCAATGATTTGAGAGTCAAAAAAAATGATGAGCTTAATAAAGTCCTCTAATTCAAATGCTTGTGGTGCTTATGTATCCAGTGGTAATACTTGAAAACAAAGCATTTAGAATCGTAGCTTTGTTATCAACTCATGGGGAAAAGCACCTAAAAGGAGAAGCTAATAAGAAAATCAAAAGCTTGTTTCAAGGAAAAATTATAAGGAAAAGATTTCATAAATTGAGCTAGATAGAAGCATCAATCATTTACATTTCTTTGTGATTGTAGCATGCATAGAAAACTAGCTTGCCATGAACATTAACTTGCTATTCTTCTCACCTTGGATTGTCAATCTTTATTGCATGATTCTTTTCTTGCTTGGGGACAAACAAGATTTAAGTTTGGTGTTGTGATGACAAGTCATCATATGCCTATTTTTTAAGCTAATTTCACTTGTTTCATTAGTTTTTATGCACCTTCTTGCATTGTAAGTAGGTGATTTGGAGTGAAATTTCATGGTTTCTTTGAATCAAGCAACTACCTTTTAATTGACACAAAATCATGAGGTTTAAGCTAGAATTAATTGAATTTTGATTGAACTTTGAACCTTGTGAATTTAGTGATACTTTGATTGGTTGTTTTGATTACTTATAGGTGAAGAAAAGAAAAAAAATAAGAAAAGCGTTGCCTAAGGAGCGTGTTCAAAGGAAACAAAAAGCGTAGCCAAAGGAGAAGAAAAGCGTGGCATCACCAAGAAAGAAAGGAAGCTAAGTTGGGTGAATGAACCGAGCTTCACAAAGAATGAAAGAAGGAAGCAAGGCACAAAGCTCAGTTAACTTAGTCAACTGAGCATGCAAGAAAGCAAGGCAAGAGCATAAAGCTCAGTTCACTAAGTGAGCTTTATCGGGCTTCTTCAAAAATAAATTCAAAGCAAAATTCCAAGAAATGAAGCCACCAAGTTTTAAACTCATGACCCAAGAGAAGCAAGGAACGCTCCTTGCAAGGAAAACAAGCAAAAATGGCCAAAAAGCTTCCCACAAGGTTCGAACAAGGAACCTAACACTACCAAGCTTGCAAGGAAAATAAGCCAAGATAAATTAGCAAGGATTCGAACCTGGGAGCTCCATGGAGAACAAAGGAGGAGCGCTACTCTTTGTGCAAAGAAAATAAGCCAAAATGGCTCTCCCAAGGTTCGAACTCAAGGCATCACACTCCAAGGTGGGACGCTACACAAGGAAAGAAGGGAAGCTCAGTTCATTTTTCAAACTGAGCGCTACTCTCCCCCACTCCCCACACTTTGGCACGCCAGGGAGCAAGTGAGGCGCACAAGTGACACGGCCAAGGCTGGGACGCGCACCAAATTGGACAAGGACAGCAAGCTTGGGCGCTCAGTTTGGTTTTTCAACTGAGCCGTGCCCTGGGAGCAACACCCATGACCCATGGTCCAAAAATCAAATTAATTCAATCCTGCACCAAAATTTAAAAGCCCATTGACATCACTTCAAGGCACAAGAACAAGTTAGCTTAGGAATTTATTTTAATTGTAATTTTGTTTAGAATTTCATTTTTCATTTTCGTTTTTATTTTGTGAAAAGCCTATATAAAGGCATCAATTCCATTTTATAAAAAAGAGGCTGGCTCCACTAGGGAGCATTAGGAGTAGGATAGAGATCTCTCTCTTTAGTTTCTTTTCTGTTTTAAATTTTGGATCAAGAATTGAAGGAATTCTGTTTCACTTGGTCTGAAAGTTCTTTGTTCTTCTGCATAATCTTAGTGAATTGAGAATTGAATTTGAGCTTTCATTTACTGCCTTCATCTTTCTGTCATCTACAATTTGTTCTATGTTGGATCAAGGAAGGAATTGAGATCTAAACTTGTTTTCTAGTCTCTTTGATTTCCTGAGATCTTCAATCTCATTTTGCAATTAAACTGAATTTAATTTCTGTTTGCTTCTTCAAGCAATTCTACTTTCTATTTAAGATCTGTTGCAAGTTACTCTTCTGCTTGATTGCTCCTTACATTCTCTTGTTGAATTTTAATTCCCAGCACCCAAGTCCTTTTGCTTTTCATGCAATTTAATTCTTCTGCAATTGTTCGAAGTTCTGATTCACTGTAATTTTGCTTCTCTGTTTACATTGCTCCTAATTTACTTTCCTGCAATTTAAGCTTGCTACAAGAGTTTTGAGTTCTGATCTATTACTCTATTTAAATTCCCTGCACCCAATCCCCTTTACATTTAATGCAATTTACATTTCTTGTCATTTAAGATTCTGTCAATTTACATTTCTTGCTCTTTAAGTTTTCTGCCTATTTACATTCTGTCATTTACAATTCTTGTCAATTTACTTTCTGTTGGCTACATTTCATTCAATTTCCCTTCAATGTTAGCTTGACTAAACTAATCACCCACTAAAGTTGCTTGATCCATCAATCCCTGTGGGATCGACCTCACTCTAAGTGAGTTATTATTACTTGATGCAACCCGGTACACTTGCCGGTTAGATTTGTGTGTTTGGTAATTCGTTTTCCACAAAAACACCATCAGGTGTAGTAATATCCGGTGAATAAAAAAATAAACAATATTTTTTAAAAAATTAAAAATTTTAAAAAACTAAATTTTTTATTTTTGAATTTTTAAATTATATTATTAAATATTTTTTAATTAAATAATAAAAATAAAATAAAGTCTAGCAATATCTAATAAACAACAGATCTGTAAATTTATTAATTTTTTAATTTTTAAACTAAAAAAAATATCCAGTGAATAAAAAAATAAAAAATATTTTTAGAAAAATAAAAAATTTTAAAAACTAAATGTTTTATTTTTGACTTTTTAAATTATATTATTAAATGTTTTTTATTTAAATAATTAAAAAAATAAAGTCCAACAATATCTAGTAAACAACAGATCTGTAAATTTATTCTTTTTTTAATATTTAAATTAAAAAAAATATTTTTTCTAATAGAGAAAAATAAAAATTCAAAAAATATCCAATAAATAAAAAAATTAAAATTTTAAATTTTTTAAATTAA
>NC_029773.3:39700972-39703405 GCF_000817695.3 Arachis duranensis | reverse complement strand
TTCCAAGAAAATCCAAAAAAAATTGAAATTTTTGGTTTTTTTAACTTAATTTATTCTTAATTTGAAAACAAGTTAAACAAAAAAAGTCAACTGTCTGGGTGTAGCATTATCCGATAAGAAAAAAATATTTTTAAAAAAATAAAAATTTGCAAAAAACTAAATTTTAATATATTATATTTAAATTATATGAATAAATTGTTTTTATTTAAATTAGAAAAATAAAATAATAACCAGCAATATCTAGTAAACAACAGATCTGTAAATTTATTATTTTGTTTAATTTTTAAACTAAAAAATAATTTTTTTCAAATAGTAGAAAAATAAAAAATCCCAACAATATCCAAAAAATTAAATAATTGAAAATTTTAAATTAATTTATTCTTAATTTGTGAACAAGTGCAGCAAAAAAAAGTCAACTGTCCAGGTGTAGCATTATTCGGTGAATAAAAAAATAAAAAGAATATTTTAAAAAATTAAAATGTTAGAAAAATAATTTTTTTATTTTTGAATTTTTTAAATTATATGATTAAATTATTTTATTTAAATTAGAAAAATAAAATAAAGTTCAGCAATATCTAGTAAACAACAGATTTGTAAATTTATTATTTTTTTAAATTTTAAACTAAAAAAATATTTTTTCTAGTTGTCAAAAAATAAAAAATTCCAAAAATATCCAGAAAAATTAAAAAATTAAAATTTTTAATTTTTTAAATTAATTTATTCTTAATTTGTGAACAAGTGCAGCAAAAAAAGTCAACTGTCTGTGTGTAGCATTATCCGGTGAAATGGAAGAAGATGCTTATGCTAGCAGAGTATTATTAGTAGCTCATGGGGTTTTATGTAGATATGTAAACACTCACTTCTTATTGACTTTTAGGCCTAGAAAGTCTCCTTCAAGCATTAAGCAACACACTGCTATGACCTCTCATTATTCCTTTGTCCTTGACTATTATTTTTCTCTATAAACTTTAGTTCAGTGTCATGTGTAACAAGTTCTTTTCTTTCTTTATGCTTGACACATTATTCACTATAGACACTTGGCTCACATTCCTTCTTAAAACATTGATGCCCAGCACCTCTTTGGGTTACTAAGTGCCTTGTAATTAGGTTGCTCTTGATAGTGGACTTTCAGTTGATGATCCCGGATTAGTTAACCCAAGTCACCAAACGTTGATGCACTCCAAAGAACTTAATAATCCAAGCAGATCCTAGTACAAAGACACCACAAGCATATATTCCAAGGTTCAAGCTATTGGTGTCTGGCTTTGTTTCTTTTTTCTTTTGGTCTATTACCACTTTTGGCTTTTTCTTTTCTCTTTTTGTTTTTCTTTTTAACCAAGGACTTTTAATTGATTGAGATTCGTAGACAGTGAGCTACTTTCTACTTAAAAGGAGACAGTCTAGTTCTTTTATTCACTAAAAGTGAGCTATCATACAATCACACATTCATGCCACCACTTACTATTATTTGACTTTCAACTAGCAATGAACTATCTTACTTCACATTCCAAACATTTCTTTTTATTGAATTAAAGATTCAGGGGACACATCATGCAATTAGTAAGGTGAAAGTAAACACACAAGCACACACTTAGACTAGCTTACTTATTTCAAAGAGTATTCAAGATACATAACTACTAAACTAATAGTTACTGTTAAGATGGGCATATTCAAACTTCCAATTTAGAGTAATTCAATGCTGATGGAGTTAAGTGACAATACAACCTCTTGGTGGCTTCTTTTTCTTACTCTCAGCTAATGGTGTGTAGCCCTCCCAAGAGAGTGATTGAATTCCTGCAGAGTTAATGGAAGTTGTTTGTTTCTCAAGCCCTTAGGTAATTGGTTAGTGTGCAAGACTTTCTTGTAGGCTTTTGAACTCACTTTGGTGTGTGAACACCAAACTTAGTCCCTTGTCACTGCCTCTAATGCATCAAGTTAACCACATGTGAAATCCTTGTGTCTTTGCTAAAGGCAATAAAACTAAAAACTAGAAACAGACAATGATTAAATGATTCATCTGATTGCTTGGAGCTAGCAACCCTTTATGCAGAAGGTGAGAATGTGTTTTTAAATGAGATTTTGGTGGAACACCAAACTTAGAATCCTTCATTCTCTCTTAAATTATTTTGGTGTGCAACACCAAACTTAGCTTCTTGCAATACAGGTGAATCTACTTAACCTTTTTTTAATTTTTAAACTAAAAAAATATTTTTATCTAATTGTAAAAAAATAAAAAATTCTAAAAATATCCAAAAAATAAAAAAATTTAAAATCTTAAATTTTTTAAGTTAATTTATTCTTAGTTTGTGAACAACTGCAGCAAAAAAAGTCAACTATTTGGGTGTAGCATTATCCGGTGAATAAAAAATAAAAAATATTTTTTAAAAAATTAAAAATTTTAAAAAACTAAATTTTTTATTTTTGAATTTTTAA
>NC_029773.3:39697333-39698992 GCF_000817695.3 Arachis duranensis | reverse complement strand
TTATTAAATTTTTTTATTTAAATACTAAAAAATAAAGTCCACCAATATCTAGTAAATAACAGATCTGTAAATTTATTTTTTTAATATTTAAACTAAAATATTTTTTCTAATTGTAAAAAAATAAAAAATTCTAAAAATATCCAAAAAAAATAAAAAAATTAAATTTTTTAAATTAATTTATTCTTAATTTGTGAACAAGTGCAGCAAAAAAAGTCATCTGTCAGAGTGTAGCATTATCCGGAGAATAAAAAAATAAAAATATTTTCAAAAAATAAAAAATTTTAAAAAACTAATTTTTTTTGAATTTATAAATTATATTATTAATTGTTTTTTATTTAAATAATAAAAAAATAAAATCCAGCAATATCTAATAAATAACAGATCTGTAAATTTATTATTTTTTAATTTTAAACTTAAACAATATTTTTTTCTAGTTGTAAAATATTAAAAAATTCCAAAAATATACAAAAAGTAAAAAAAATAAAATTTTAATTTTTTAACTTAATTTATCCTTAATTCGTGAACAAGTGCATCAATAAAGTCAACTATCTGGGTGTAGTATTATCCGGTAAATAAAAAAATAAAAAATATTTTTAAAAAATTAAAAATTTTAAAAAACTAAATTATTTATTTTTGAATTTGTAAATTATATTATTAAATGTTTTTTATTTAAATAATAAAAAAAATAAAGTCCAGCAATATCTAGTAAACAACAGATTTGTAAATTTATTATTTTTTAAAAATTTAAAATAAAAAAATATTTTTTTTCTAATTTTAAAAGGTAAAAAAATTAAAAAAATCCAAAAAATAAAAAATTAAAATTTTAAATTTATTAAATTAATTTATTCTTAATTTGTGAACAAGTGCAGAAAATAAAGTCAACTGACTGGGTGTAGCATTATCCGGTGAATAAAAAATATTTTTTTAAAATAAAAAATTTTAAAAAGGTAAATTCTTTATTTTTGAATTTTGAAATTATATTATTAAAATTTTTTATTTAAATAATAATAAAAAGTCCAGCAATATCTAGTAAACAACAGATTTGTAAATTTACTATTTTTTTAAATTGTAAACTAAAAAAAATTTCTAGTCATAAAAAAATAAACAATTCCAAAAATATCCAAAAAAATAAAAAAATTAAAATTTTAAATTTTTTAAATTAATTTACTCTTAATTTGTGAACAAATGCAGTAAAAAAAGTCAACTTTCTGGGTGTAGCATTATCCGGTGAATAAAAAAATAAAAAATATTTTTAAAAAAACTAAAAATTTTAAAAAACTAAATTCTTTATTGTTGAATTTTAAATTATATTATTAAATGTTTTTTATTCAAAAAAGAAAAATAAAATAAAGTCCAACAATATGTAGTAAAAAACAGATCTGTAAATTTATTATTTTTTAAAATTTTAAACTAAAAAATATTTTTTTCTAGTTGTAAAAAAATAAAAAATTCCAAAAATACCCAAAAATAAAAAAATTAAAATTTTAAATTTTTAAATTAATTTATTCTTAATTTGTGAACAAGTGCAGCAAAAAAGTCAACTATCCAGGTGTATTATTATCTGGTGAATAAAAAAATAAAAAATATTTTTAAAAAAATTAAAAATTTAATAAACTAAATTTTTTATTTCTGAATTTTTAAATTATATTATTAAATATT
>NC_029773.3:39684724-39697233 GCF_000817695.3 Arachis duranensis | reverse complement strand
TAAAAATATATAAAATTCCAAAAAAATCCAAAAAAATTAAAAAATTAAAATTTTTAATATTTTAAATTAATTTATTCTTAATTTGTGAACAAGTGCAGCAAAAAAGTCAACTGTCTGGGTGTAGCATTATCCAGTGAAAAAAATAAAAAATATCTTTAAAAAATTAAAAAATTTTAAAAAACAAATTTTTTATTTTTGAATTTTTAAATTATATTATTAAATGTTTTACATTTAAATAAGAAAAATAAAATAAAGTCTAGCAATATCTAGTAAACAACAGATCTGTAAATTTATTATTTTTTTAATTTCAAACAAAAAAATATTTTTTTCTAGTGGTAAAAAAATAAAAAATTCCAAAAGTATCCAAAAAATAAAAAAATTAAAATTTTAAATTTTTTAAATTAATTTTTTCTTAATTTGTGAACAACTGCAGCAAAAAAAGTCAACTGTCTGGGTGTAGCATTATCCGGTGAAAAAAATTAAAAATATTTTTAAAAAAATTAAAAAATTTTGAAAACTAAATTCTTTATTTTTTAATTTTTAAATTATATTATTACAAGTTTTACATTTAAATAAGAAAAATAAAATAAAGTCCAGCAATATCTAGAAAACAACAGATCTGTAAATTTATGATTTTTTAAATTTTAAACAAAAAATTATTTTTTTCTAGTTGTAAAAAAATAAAAAATTCCATAAATATCCAAAAAATTTTAAATTTTAAATTTTAAATTTTTTAAATTAATTTATTCTTAGTTTGTGAACAAGTGCAGCAAAAAAAGTCTAGTGTCTAGGTGTAGCAGTATCCGGTGAATAAAAAATAAAAAATATTTTTTAAAAAACTAAATTATTTATTTTTGAATTTTTAAATTATATTATTAAATATTATTTATTTAATAAGAAAAATGAAATAAAGTCCAATAATATATAGTAAACAATAGATTTGTAAATTTAATTTTTTTAATCTAAAAAATTTTTTTTTTCTAATTGTAAAAAATTAAAATATTACAAAAATATCCAAAAAATAAAAAAAATTAAAATTTTAAATTTTTAAAATTAATTTATTCTTAATTTGTGAACAAGTACAACAAAAAAAGTCAACTGTCTGGGTGTAGCATTATCCGGTGAATAAAAAGATAAAATATATTTTTAAAAAAATAAATAATTTTAAAAAACAAAATTTTTTATTTTTGAATTTCTAAAATATATTATTAAATGTTTTTTACTTAAATAAGAAAAATAAAATAAAGTCCAGCAATATCTACTAAACAACAGATCTGTAAATTTATTATTTTTTAGTTTTTAAACTAAAAAAATATTTTTCTTTAATTGTAAAAAATTAAGAAATTCCAAAAATTACAAAAATAAAAAAATTAAAATTTTAAATTTTTTAAATTAATTTATCCTTAATTTTTATACAAGTGCAGCAAAAAAAAGTCAACTGTCTGGGTGTAGCATTATCCGGTGAATAGAAAAATAAAAACTATTTTTAAAAAATAAAAAATTTTAAAAAACTAAATTTTCTATTTTTGAATTTTTAAATGATATTATTAAATATTTTTTATTTGAATAATAAAAATAAGATAAGGTCCAATAATATCTAATAAACAACAGAACTGTAAATTTATTATTTTTTAAATTTTTAAACTTAAAAAATATTTTTTCTAGTTGTAAAATATTAAAAAAATTCAAAAAAATACAAAAAATTAAAAAATTAAAATTTTAAATTTTTTAAATTAATTTATTCTTAATTTGTGAACAAGTGCAGCAAAAAAAGTCAATTGTCTGGGTGTAGCATTATCTGGTGAATAAAAAGATAAAATATATTTTAAAAAAAATAAACAATTTTAAAAAACAAAATTTTTAATTTTTGAATTTCTAAAATATATTATTAAATGTTTTTTATTTAAATAAGAAAAATAAAATAAAGTCCAGCAATATCTAGTAAACAATTGATCCGTAAATTTATTATTTTATTTAATTTTTAAACAAAAAAATATTTTTTCTAATTGTAAAAGATTAAAAAATTACAAAAATATCCAAAAGATAAAAATAATTAAAATTTTAAATTTAGGTTTGCATGTAAATTTAAAGACCATATTAATAAGAGTACTTGACAAATGCTTATCTCTAATATCAATATAATCATGATTCATGACAAGACTACCTGACTCTTCGGCCATAATTCAGAAATCCTATTTTCCAACAATATCTAGTAAACAACAGATTTGTAAATTTATTATTTTTTTAAATTTTACAAAATAAATATTTTTTCTAGTTGTAAAAAAATAAAAGATTCCATAAATATCCAAAAAATAAAAAAATTTTAAATTTTGAATTTTTTAAATTGATTTATTCTTAATTTGTGAACAAGTGTAGCAATAAAAAGTCTAGTGTCTAGGTGTAGCATTATCCGGTGAATAAAAAAATAAAAATATTTTTTAAAAAACTAAAAATTTTAAAAAACTAAATTCTTTATTTTTGAATTTTTAAATTATATTTGATGTGTGGAAAACTATCCAACACAAAACTCACCGGCAAGTGTACCGGGTCGCATCAAGTAGTAAAACTCACTTAGAGTGAGGTCGATCCCACAGGGATTGAAGGATTGAGCAATTTTAGTTTAGTGGTTGATTTAGTCAAGCGAATCAAGTATTGGTTGAGTGGTTTATCATTAACAGAAGCTAAATTGCTTGGAATGTAAAGGGAGAAGGGAATATTGCAGTAAATCAAAGAGCAAGAAAGTAAAGAGACTGAATCTTAAATTGCAAGTAATGTAAATAACTGAAGCTTAAAGTGCAAGAAATGTAAATTGCTTGAATCATAAAAGGAATTAGGAGTTGGGATTGCAGAATTTAAACAAGCAAAGGTAAATTGCAACAGACAGAAGAGTAGAGGATTGATTAAATGGAAATAGATCTCAACAGAAAAAGTAAAAATGATTTGAAGATCTAAAAACAGAAAATGAGCGATGCTTAATTTGCAGCAATTTAAAAGAGGATTGAAGATCTCAGGAGTGGAAGAGACTAGATAACAAGTCTAGATCTCAAATCCTTCCTTGATCCAACAAGAACAATTGCAAAAGAAATGAAGGATAGTAAATTGCAGAAAGAGTAGAAGATGAAGTATTAAATAGAGATTGAAATTCAATTCTGCAGAAAAGTAAAACAAGAGATCACAAGGTGAGATTGAAACAGAATTTCTTCAATTCTTCACCCAAGATCCAAAGCAAGAAAGTAAAGAGTGCTCAAGCAAGAACAAGGAAGAAGAGAGATCAATTCTCCTTCCTAATTCTCTAAGAAATTAAAATGCAAGTCAAAAGGAAAATTTAAAATGAAGTCTAAAGATTCTAAAAGAATAAAAGGTAAAAAAAAGGTCCTAATTACATCAAACTAGCTCCTATTTATACACTTTCTATTCTTAGATTTTGGGATTTGGATGGGCTTTTGATTTGGTGAAGAAATGAATTAAGTTGGATTTTTAATTGAATTTCAGCCCAAGTTGAGATGTGCTCCCAGGAGGATGCTCAGCTCACAAGTTGAGCTGAGCATTGAGGCCTTGTGTGGATTCATTGCACCGTGCCAAGCATCAGGGGAATGCTCAGCTCAACTTGTGAGCTGAGTATTGGTGCCTTGGTGCGCTGCCCTTAGACCGTGCCAAATTTGGTGCGCTTCACTCCTTCCTGGCCGTGCCAAGATGTGCCTCCTTGCACCAAGAGGTAGCGCTCTGCTCACTAAGTGAGCTGAGCATTGGTGCTCACAAGGAGAGGTCCTTGGTTCGATGCTTGCTGAATGCATGCGCTGGAGGTTTTCTTGTAAAGGAAGTGGCGCTTCTCTCTCCTCTCTTCCTTGAGGTGTTGAGTTCAAATCCTAGAGGTAGCATTTTGCTAATTTTTAGCTTGTTTTCCTTTGGAGTAGCGCTCCCCCCTCCCTTTAGGTCATGGGTTCAAGCCTTGGAGCATGCACTTTGCAACTTATTTTCTTTGAATTATTCTTCAATGCTTTCGATAATGCTCACTTGGTGAGCTGAGCATTGTTTTTCTTCTCCTTGTTTCTTGGCTTTCTATTGTGCTCAGCTCACAAAGTGAGCAGAGCATTGTGCCTTGGTCCCATGGGAGTGAGTGTAGTGCTCACTTAGTGAGCATTGTGCTATTGGAGTGAGCTTCAAGGTTTCATGCGCCACACTTCCTCCTTTCTTTGCCACACTTTCTTTCTTGAGCCACACTTTTTAGGCCACGTTTTCTTCTTTTCCTCTTTTCTTCACCTACAATTAATCAAAACAACCAATCAAAGTATCACCAAATTCACAAGGTTTATAATTCATTAAAATGCAATTAAATTTGGCCTAAACCTCATGATTTAGCATCAATTATATGGTGGTTGTTTGATTCAAAGAAACCATGCATTTCCATTCCAAATCACTTACTTAGAATGCAAGAAAGTGCATAAAACCTAATGAAAACAAAGAAAAAGACTAGTGAAACTAGGCTAAGATGACTTGTCATCACAACACCAAACTTAAAACTTGCTTGTCCCCAAGCAAGCATCACACACAAGAGAAGATAGAATGAAATAGATAAGTATATATGTTCTTATTAAGCAGATAGTTGAATTGGGTCTATGGGGTTTTATGCAGATCAAAAGTAGCTCATTTATTTACTTGCTGTCAAAACAAACAATGTCTCCTAAAGGGTTCACTAAGGTTGCTGCTACAATACCTTACTTTTTGCTTATTTCCCTTGTATCTTTTTTTTTTCTTTTGCATAGAGGGCTTATTATTTATTAAAGACTTGGTGGCAAATGTTGCAGTGGCCTTTGGCTTAATTTCACTCAACATTTCTTCACCACAGATTATTGCTCACCTTTTTCTTCCTAGGATCATTGATGCCCAGCATCTCTTTGGATAACTAAATGTTTTGTAGCCAGGTTGCTCTTTATTGTGGACTTTCAGTTGGCAATCCCAAATCAGTTGATCTAAGTTACCAAGTTTTAAAATACTCCTTAGAACTTACTTGTCCAAGCATATCCTAGTACATAAACACCACAGGCATATGTCCTAAGGTCCAAGCTATTGGTGTCTAGCCTTATTGTTTGTTTCTTTGCCAACTTTTGGCTTTTCTTCTTCTTTTTCTGTCTGTTTTGGTTTATTTTCAAGGGATTTTCAATAATTGAAAGATCATAGCAGCAAACTAGCTTAAGCTTCAAGAAACAAGTCATCCTGCAGCATTTATTCTATGAGTTAACAATTGAATCAAACACATACCACCACTAACTTTCATTCTAACTTTTGCAACATTGAACAATTACTTTTCTAAATTAAACATCTTTCTTTTATTCAGATAGCAAGGGAAAACAAAACGAAGTATTCAAGTTAATGAGTGATGACAATTATTATACAAGTTGCTTATTCTTGATTAATTATCAATGTAAACAAAAGAAGTAATTGAACATAAAGCATTTGGAGGCATGTCATGTTTCAGACATGCATCTCCCTTATTTAACAATAGTAAAAAGAAGCTTTACCACCTCTATTTGTCAGGCATCTCCATTCGTTTGGATTTGCTGGATTCCCCCTTCTTCTTTTTCCTTTTCTGTGTATAATCTTGAGCTTCTTCACGAGGACATCTTCTATCCCAAACAGAATCTGTGAGACCTGAAAGCCCAACTTCCTCTAATCTTTGAATTGTCTTATGGATATAATGATGCTGCTTTGCTGCCTGCCGGTCTCTCAGTTCTTGGCATTGCTCGAATGATTTGATCTGTGGATTCAGTGTTGGCATGCTCTGGGTTAAATACTCCAACCTTGCTTGCACATCCTCATTACACTCAGAATGTTGCACGTATCTAACCTCTGCAATAGTGTGATGAATGTTTTTCCATTGATATAGGTTGTGAGTATACTCCCCATATTTGACTTGGGTCAAGAACATTTTACTATATGCCTCTTGAAGTCCTATTGTTAGTTCCCTTTGTCCCTCAAGAATCTTGGCTTGAAACTCTTGTTGTTGGGCCATTGATTGTTGCTGCCAGCTCTCCATTCTTTCCTCCATTCTGTGCTGCCAAGCTTCATTTTGCTCCTTGTCTCTCAGGTATTGCTCTTGTGCTATCATATTTTGCTGTGATATTTCTTCAAGAGTTCTTTGCAGTTGACTCATGTCTATGGCCTTGTGAGCTTGTTCTCCTCTTTCCTCTGATCTTCTTCTTCTTTGGGGCCTTTCTTCTTGATCATCATCCTCAGCAGTTCCTTCCATGCTTTTCTTTGAGATTCCAGATCCCCTTCTTACTTTTTATGTGTCCTCATCTTCAAAAATCACTCCAGCTTTATCGCACGGCCTTAGAATTGTGCTTGCATGTCCGAGCATAGTGGATTTGGTTGAGCTCTCAGCTATCTCCTGGATACTGTTGTCTATGAGTTTTGCAAGGTTGATTTCTCCTCCATGTAGGATACAGTATGTCAAGAGTGCTCGCTTAATTGTAACCCCTGAGGTGTTTCCAGTAGGGAGTATGGATCTCCTTACTATCTCATACCACCCCTTTGCTTCAGGGATGAGATTTCTTCTTTTCAGACTGCTTAGGACTCCTTTCGAATCCCTCTCCCAATCTGTGCCTTCCAAGCATATCCCTTGTAAGATTTCATCCGGGTCATTTTCTCTCTGCAATCTGTCCTCAAAGCTGGGCTCATCATAAGTTATAGTTCTCAACTTTAAGGCCCTTGTGATGGATGCCGGATTGAAATCTACTTCACTTCCTCTAACATAGCTTTTGTAAGGGGTGCTGTCTTTGCTTTCCTTCACAACATTTGCATAAAACTCTCTAATCATGACTGCACTGATCTTGGGGAGGGGGTCACATAGAAGATCCCACCTTCTTTCACAGGTAATTTGCTTCATGATGGGGTATTCTCCGTCCTTAAGTTCAAAGCCCCTTTCATGAATGATGAGCTTTGTTTTCATGAAATTATGATATTTTCTTTCATGAAATGGAGATATGAACTTTCTTGCATCATAGGCTGGGGGTTCGGCTACCATGGGTTCCTTTCCTGGCCTTCTTCTTGTGCTTGATGAAGCCATGAGTACGATCAGAAAGAATAGACAAGGGTGGATTTGAGATCGGTTGAGGTGTGCTTTTGAGGTATTCAGAAAGTAAAGAAATGAGAATTATTGTTATGAGAGGGATGGTGTGTGTATGTAGGATGGCACAATGTGGGAACAGAGGCTTCTGTTTGTAGGAAGGCTTATAGGTACGAATGATGCAGGAGGTGCCTTGTCTTATTTATAGGCCGACTATCGAGATGTTGAGCAAAGACCATATTTGAAGAGTGATTCGGTCATGGCTTTTGAAGGGTGGAGATTGGATTGGATATCATGGCAGCTTCATGAGATGAACGACTTTCATGTTCTCTTGAGGATTGACAAGGATTCTCTTCCCAATGGTTGCATGTAGTTCATCCTTCAAGATGAGTAGCATGCAGAATTTTTCACTTTTCCAAGATTGGCACATCTCTCTAGGTACACGTGATCCTTGTCTTGACTTGTCTTAGACGTTCCTTTTTCTTGTCTTTTCCTCAAACCTTTTTTTCTAATTAAACCAAAATGAAATGTTTCAGAACTCATTTAAAGCACAGTGGCAAAGTGTCGAATGCTTTCATTCTATATTTATGGTCCTTAGTCATGAAAGATCAACTGTGTCCCTTACTTGGTGAGCCAAAGTTTGGTGAACACCAAACTTGTTTCTTGCTTAGTAAATAAAATAAGAATTTGCCACAATTAATACTTTCATCATAAGTGTCCTATTTATTTCTTAGCATAAACTCTTAAAATGAAACAATGCATGATCTATCTCTGCATGATTTTGCCTTCCTAAACAAAAGTTGATTTTTCTTAAAATTCATACACATGCAGACACCAAACTTAGTGTTTGGTCATACAATTCACCAAGATGACTGAGCATATGATCTAAGAATGCTTGAACTATTAACTTTGGTGTGCTATCTAGCACACCAAACTTAGAAGTCTGGCATGTATTTCAAAACATTGTATGCATCTGTTAAGGGTGTCTAGGAAGATTCAAAATCATGCTAAAGTGATCACACTTTATTGAATTCAAAAGCAAACAGGAATCATAAAGCATGGGTTGCCTCCCATGGAGCCCTCTTTTATTGTCATTAGCTTGACATTGACTCCCTCTTTTAAGGTGGTTGATGACTGTAATGCCTCAACTTGTCCCCTCTAATTTTGAGCTTCTTCTTTGTTCCTTGGTGCTCTATTTCAGCATGCTCTAGTGAGAGTATTTTGTTCACAGTATAATAATCATCAGTCTGTTGACTTGCTCCCAGTTGTTGGTAGACCAATTGCACTTTGTCACCTTTGGAAAGCCCTTCTGTTGGAATTTTTTTATTCCTCCATCCCTTTTTGATTCTGTTTTTGTCTTTCTTCCCTCCTTTGTCGATCCTTCCTTTTTCACAACATGCTTCTTCTTGAGATTTCTTTTCTTAATTGCCAACACTCCAATGTTTTCTTGAACTTCTTCATTATTTTGCATAGTCTCTTCCTCTTTTCGATCTGCTGTATCATCTACCTCTTGCTCAGGGATGCAGCTGTTGTTTGTCTTGCTAGTTCCCTTTATTCATTGCAGATTTTCTCTGCCAGTTTTTGTATCCTCCTTCTTTTCATTATTGAATTGTGTTTCTGGCAGTACACTCAGGGTTACCCTTTCATCATGCATTCTGAGGGTTACTTCTCCTTGCTCTACGTCTATAATGGCCCTAGCAGTGGCCAAAAATGGTCTTCCCAGTATAATGGAGTCACCCTCGTCTTGATCAGATTCTAAGATTACAAAATCTGCAGGGAAGATGAATTTGTCTACCTTGACTAGAAGATTCTCAATTACACCCCTGGTATATATCACTGACTTGTCCACCAATTCTAGAGACATTTGTACTGGTTTCACCTCTTTTATGCACAGCTTTTTCACTAGAGAGGCAGGCATTAGATTGATGCTAGCTCCTAAGTCACACATTGCCTTGTTGATAGTCATACTTCCAATGGTGAAAGGTAAAAGGTAACTTCCAGGATCTTCAAGTTTAGGGGGAAGTCCTTTCTGGATTAGTGCTCTACATTCTTCAGTAAGCAGTATGGTTTCATTAACTTGCCAACTCCTCTTCTTGTTGATAATCTCTTTCAAGAACTTTGCATACAGGGGCATCTGTTCTAATGCTTCAGCCAAGGGAATATTGATCTCCAACTTTTTGAAGACTTCAAGAAATTTTGGAAAGTGCTGGTCCTTAGTCTCCTTGTTGAACCTTTGAGGATATGGCAAAGGTGGTGTGAAGTTCACTTCCTGCTTTTGTTCCTTTGTTGACTTTCCCATTGCTTTCTTTTCTTTTCTTAATTTTTGTGCCTGGTCTTCTTTTTTTTTAGGCTGATTCTGAGGCTGCTTGCTTGCTGTTGCATCTTCATCATTGGATGCCTCTTCTTCAGCTTGTTTCTCGTCACTTTCCTTTGGCTTCTTGGTAGCTTCTTCATTTTTCACCAGGATTTTTCCACTCCTTAGCTGTATTGCCTTGCACTCCTCTTTTGGATTAGGAATGGTGTCACTTGGTAGTGAGCTTGATGGTTTCTCAACAGAAATCTGCTTGGAGATTTGCCCAATCTGCCTCTCCATGTTCTTCAATGAGGCTTCCTGGTTCCTTATTGTCATCTCTTGTTGCTTTATCCACTTTTCCATGAGCATCTCCAGATTAGTGATCCTCTGGGAGTCTTGTGAGATTGGTTGATTGTGGGATGTTGACGGTTGAGGGTAGGTATTTTGGTTAGAGACTTGGTTGTTGGATGGATGATGGTTAGAGTTGGGGTAAGTGTTTTGTGGTTTTCTGTATGTGTTTTGGTTAGTATTTGGCTGGTTATTATGGTTTGTGTTTTTCCAATTGCTTTGAGTTGAGTTCCTTTGCCATGGCTGCTGAGTTTGATTGTGGTTGTCTCTCCATCTGAGGTTGGGATAGTTTTTCCAAGAGGGATTGTAAGTATCACCATAGACTTCATTTGATCCAGAATTTTGGTTGTGCATGTACTAGACTTGCTCTTGCTGTTGCTCCTCTTGGATTTCTTCATTTTGCCCCAAGTGGTTGATGGTTGGCTTGTGTTGACTGCTGCAACTTGGATATTGTCAATCCTCTTGGCCATTTGCTCAAATTGTTGTTGAATTTGCTGTTGCATCATTTTGTTTTGAGCTAGGATTGAATCCACTCCTTCCAACTCCATCACTCCTTTCCTTTGTGATGGTTGACGTTACCTTTGGTGAGCAAAGAAGTACTAGTTGTTGGCCACCATGTCAATAAGATTCTGGGCTTCCTCTGCAGTTTTCATGAGTTGCAAAGAGCCTCCAGCTGAGTGATCCAATGCTTCCTGGGATTTCAATGTTAAGCCTTCATAAAAATTCTGCAACTTATCCCATTTAGTGAACATTTTAGGGGGACACTTCTTGATCAGAGCCTTGTATCTCTCCCATGCCTCATAGATGGGTTCAGCCTCCATTTGTGTGAATGTTTGTACCTCAGTCTTCAACCTAATGACCCTTTGAGGTGGGTAAAATTTGGCAAGAAACTTGGTTACTAAATCATCCCAATTGTTGATGCTGTCTCTTGGGAAGGATTCTAACCATTGAGTGGCTTTGTCTCTGAGAGAAAATGGAAAGAGCAGTAGCTTGTAGCTATCAGGAGGCACACCATTGGTTTTGACCGTATCACAGATCCTCAAGAAGGTTGACAAGTGTTGGTTGGGGTCTTCAAGTGGTCCTCCTCCATAAGAGCAATTATTTTGAACTAGAGTGATAAGTTGTGGCTTTCGTTCAAAATTATTTGCATTGACATTTGGAGTTAAGATGCTGCTTCCACAATGTCTAGGATTTGCAAAAGTATAGGAAGCCAAAACTCTCCTCTGTGGTGGATTGTTGTTGTTATTGGCTGCTCCTCCTGGTGGATTGGTTGAATGTTCCTCCATGTCTTGAAATTCTTCTTCTGACTCCTCCTCCCCAACAATGTATTTTCCTCTTTCAGCTCTCCTTATTCTCCTGAGAGTTCGTTCGTCTTGCTCATGAAAGGTGGGTATGGTTCTTCTTGTATCTGACATACAAGCAAACCACAAGAAACACACAAAAACCAGTGATATTTCAATCTATTTCTAGAATGAAATTTGAGTTAGCTTAAGCAAAAATTCAAACAGTTAGTGGGTCAGTCAAAAATTAAAGAAACAGAAAAGAAAAAGTGCTTGATCTAGACCTACACTTCACTTAATCATTGTCAATCTAAATCAATCCCCGGCAACGGCGCCAAAAACTTGATGTGTGGAAAACTATCCAACACAAAACTCACCGGCAAGTGTACCGGGTTGCATCATGTAGTAAAACTCACTTAGAGTGAGGTCGATCCCACAGGGATTGAAGGATTGAGCAATTTTAGTTTAGTGGTTGATTTAGTGATGTGCGGAAAACGATCCGACACAAAACTCACCGGCAAGTGTACCGGGTCGCATCAAGTAATAAAACTCACGGGAGTGAGGTCGATCCCACAGGGATTGAAGGATTGAGCAATTTTAGTTTAGTGGTTGGTTTAGTCAAGCGAATCAAGATTTGGTTGAGAGATTTGTGATTAACAGAATTTAAATTGCATGGAAAGTAAAGGGAATGGGTAAATTGCATGAAATTAAAAAGAACTGAAATTTAAAATGCTGAAGCTTAAAGAACAAGAAATATAAATTGCAGAAACTTAAAGTGCAAGAAATGTAAATGGCTTGAATTATAAAGGGAATCGGGAATTGGGTTTGCAGAAATTAGATAAGGAAAAGTAAATTGCAATAAACAGAAAAGTAGAAGAGGAATTAAGATGAACCGGATCTCAACTGGAAATGTAAATGAACTTGGAAACGCATTCAACAGAGAAATTGAAATGAAAATTCCAGATCTCAGGACCCAAGAGCCTAGATAACCAAGTCTAGATCTCAATGCCTTCCTAGATTAATGATCTTCAAGCCTTGAATTGGGCCTTGGCCTTGATGGAATTGGGTTGCTAGTGGCCTCTGTTGATTGCTCTTGGTGTTGGGAAGAAATCCACTTATGAACCGAGCCATGCAACTCTCACGTTTGAGCCAACGTTTGAGGTCAAACGTTGACTCAAACGTTGCCGTGTGAAATTATGCAGCAGGCCTCACTTTGCTGTCATCCACGTTTGGCTCAACGTTTGAGGTCAAACGTGAGCTCAAACGTGGATCCCCATGCCTTCTTTTTGGCCAACGTTTGGCCCAACGTTTGAGGTCAAACATTGGCGCAAACGTGGCTCAATTAGCTCATCAATCAGGGGTGTTCTTCCATGCTCCTATTTGCCAAAATGTAGCCAACATTTGACCCAATGTTTGAGGTCAAACGTTGGCTCAAACGTCACTGCCTAAAGCTCAATCTGTCTTCTCTTAGGTGCCAACGTTTGCCTCAACGTTTGAGGTCAAACGTTGGCGCAAACTTCAC
>NC_029773.3:39683259-39684486 GCF_000817695.3 Arachis duranensis | reverse complement strand
CCTCCTTCCAAGCTTTGTTTCACCTATCATTAATCAATCAAAAACATCAAAGCTATGCTTCAAATCATGAGATTTTTCTCTTCCAAAATATATGACAATTATAGCACAATATCTCATGAAAATGCATCATTTTATACATGATTGATTGAGTCAAAGATAACATGAATTTCAACCCAATTGGCTTACTTATGGCTTAAGAAAGTGCATAAAACTAATTAAAAACAAAGAAAAAGACTAGTAAAACTGGGCTAAGATGACTTGTCATCACAACACCAAACTTAAAACTTGCTTGTCCCCAAGCAAGAAGAGAATTATTGAGAAGAAAGAGTGAAAGAAGAAGAGAAGGCTAATGTTAGTAGAGGATTATTGTAGCTCATGGGGTTTTATGCAGATATGTGACTACTCACTTCTTATTGACTTATAGGCCTAGAAATTTTCCTCTAAGCATCAAGCAACACACTGCTATGACCTCTCATTATTCTTTTGTCCTTGTTTACTAAAAAAATTTCTTTATAAGCTTTAATTCAGTGTCATGTGTAACAAGCTTCTTTTCTTTACTTGTGCTTGACACATTATTCACTTTAGACACTTAGCTTACATTCCTTCTTAGAGCATTGATGCCCAGCACCTCTTTGGGTTACTAAATGTCTTGTAGCTAGGTTGCTCTTGATGGTGGATTTTCAGTTGATAATCCCGGGTTAGTTAACCCATTTACCAAGTGTTAATGCACTCCAAAGAACTTAATAATCCAAGCAGATCCTAGTACAAAAACACCACAGGCATATGCTCTAAAGTTCAAGCTATTGGTGTCTAGCTTTATTTCTTATTTCTTTTGTTCTTGTTGCTGCCATTTTGGCTTTTCTCATTCCATTTTTCTTTTTTTTCTTTTTAGACAAGGACTTTTATTCAATTGAGATTCATAGACAGTGAGTTACTTTCTATTTAAAAAGAAAACATTCTATTCCTTTTATTCACCAAAAGTGAGTCACAACACACTCACACATACATACCTCCACCTACTATTATTTGATTCTTAGCTAACAATTAACCATGTTACTTCCTGTTTCAAACATTTCTTTTATTGAATTGATAAGGCTTAGAGACAGAGCAAGCATTAATTAAGTGAAAGTAAACAAACAAGCACACACTTAGGCTAGCTTACTTATTTGTATTTAAAGAACATATCAGCAAGACATATTAGAACTCCTAAATTAAAGCATTTCTCAA
>NC_029773.3:39679665-39682561 GCF_000817695.3 Arachis duranensis | reverse complement strand
GTGCCCAAGATTGATCTCTTCAATAGCTCATACCACCCTTTTGCTTCAGGGGTGAGGTCTCCTCTTCTCAAGTATTTGTACTTATTTTTAGTGGTTCCTACCCACTCTGTGTTTACCACACAAATTTCACTAGCAATCTCATCATAGTCTTGCTCTTCATTTAGCCTTTGATGGTATCCTGGCTCATCAAAATGGGTTGCCCTTAGTTTCAACACTTTCATGATAGTGCTTGGGCTAAAATCTACTTCAGTTTCCCGTACATAACTCTTGTAAGTTGAAGCTTGATTCATTTCTATCCTTGGGGTGTTAGTGTAGAATTCCCATATAATGTTTGCATTGATCCTGGTAATTGGTGAAATGAGCTCTTCCCACCTCCTCTTTCTAATCTTGGCGTTCATTTCTTGGCAATCTTCATCCTCCAAGAGAAGTGGAACTTCTGGATATATCTTTTTATCTCTCATCCATCCCCATTGTGTTTGATGGTACCACGTTTTGAATCTCCATTGATCAAATTCAGGGACACTTTCTTCATTCATGGGTTCTTTTCCTTTCCTCCGTTTGGTTCTTGAAGAAGAGGCCATACTTAGTCTTTTTGAGGTTATGGTTGTATGTGGAAGGAGGTTAAGGTTTCGGCATGTTTTTGGAAGAAGAGATTTGTGAAGTTGAGAATATATGATGAGTAATGATGAAGGGAATGGAGGTTGGATAGTTAGAATGCAAGGAGTGTACAACTTCTTCGGTTATGTGCATGGCTAGGTGGTGTTTTTGTAATCATTTATTTAAACAATGAAGGGCTAGGATGCAAGTGGATATCTTGTAAATCTAAGGTGTGCATGTAAAGTTGAATAAGGACAAAGCTTGCCTCCTCAAGGGTTTTCAACGTACTCTTCCCAAGGATGTGCAGAACCACCTCTTGAAGCATGTGATGCATTCTTGTCCTCATGCTATGTCCTTCCTTGTCTTGTCCCTTTCATTGAATATTCTCTTGACCACCTAACCATCACTACAAGACAGCAAGAATAACTATATTTAAATAAGGGCAAGAGAAAGAAATAAATGTAAACTATCATTCCTTATGCTAGATCAACCGTGATTTCTTCATGCATTGCCACAGGTGACACCAAACTTAATGTTTGGTCCCATGGTCCAAGATATTACTTCTTTAAACCATTGTTCTTTTGAAATTCCTACTTTGTTTTTGGTTAAATCTTTCATAAGGAATGCTTTATTAGATTGCCTTCTAACAATTATAATTATTGTTAAACCTCCATGACATTCAAAACTTTAAGGACCATTGACTTTCATGACTTGTTCTTGTAAATTATTTAGTGTAACCCGTGGGTACACCAAACTTAGAATTCAATCATATACCCTCCAATGTCATGAATAATTGTCAAGTTTGTCCCCCTTCTGACTGTGAATCTTCTCTGTGTGCCATTATGCTCAATTTCAATATGCTCAAGGGAAAGCACTTTGTTCACTGTGTAGTAATCTTGTGCTTCTTGCTGTTGGTATACTAATTGTACCTTATCATCCTTAGAGAACCCTTCAGTTGGGATCTTCTTATTCTTCCACCCTTTGTAAGCCTTCTTGTTTTTCTTTCTCTTTCTTGTTAGTCTTTCTTTCTTGACAGTGGCCTTTGTTGAAGAGTCTTCCTCTTTGGTTGTCACTAGCAACTTTGGTTGTGGTACCTTCCTTCTTGTTTATCATCCTGATTCCTTTTTGAATTCCTTCTCCTCTTTGCACATGCTCATTCTTCTGCTCCCCTGTGTTGTTGGTTGCTTGCCTTGGAAAACAGTCACTGACTAACTTGCTTCCCTCTTCACTAATTTGTGGTTCTGGAAACACTTTCAGGATAATGCTTTCCTCATGCATCCTAAGAGTTAATTCTCCTTGCTCTACGTCTATGATAGCCCTAACAGTGGCCAAGAAAGGTCTCCCAAGTATGATGGAATCACTTTCATCCGTATCTAAATCTAAAACCACAAAGTCCGCAGGATATATGAATTTGTCCACCTTGACTAGAAGGTTTTCAATCACACCCCTGGGATGTACTATTGACTGATCCACCAATTCTAATGACATCTGTATTGGTTTCACCTTCTCTATGCCAAGCTTTTTCACCAAAGAGGATGGAATCAGATTTATGCTTGCTCCTAAATCACACATCCCCTTGTTGATAAATAGACTTCCAATGGTGCAAGGTAGGAAGAAACTCCCTGGATCTTCCAACTTGGGAGGGAGTCCTTTTCTGATGACTGCACTGCATTCTTCAGTGAGAAGTACAGTCTCCTTCTCCAGCCAGCTTCTTTTCTTGTTGATGAGTTCCTTCAAGAACTTAGCATACAAGGGCATCTGTTCCAATGCTTCAGCCAGGGGAATGTTGATTTCCAGCTTCTTGAAAGTTTCCAGGAATTTGCGGAAGTGTTGATCTTTGGTTTCTTGGTTGAACCTCTGTGGATATGGTAGTGGAGGGATGAAGGCTTTCTCCTCTTTCTGTGCTTCTTCCTCTCCCTCATGTATTTTGATTGGCTGATCTTCTTTTCTTTTGGGGTTCTTTGTGTTCTTGTTTGGCACCATATCTTGATCATTGGCTTCCTCTGTATCTGTTGGCTTTTTGCTGCTCTCCACTTGTTTCCTTGCAGTGTCATTGTTGCTTGTCAATGTTCTCCCACTTCTTAACTGTATTGCTTTGCACTCTTCCCTAGGATTTGGAATTGTGTCACTCGGTAGTGAACTTGATGGTCTCTCTGTTGTAAAGTGTTTAGAGAGCTGGCCTATTTATCTTTCCATGTTCTTGATGGAAGCTTCTTGATTCTTGGCCGTCATTTCTTGGTGTTTCCACATTTTGTCTATCAAGGTTTCCAGGTTAGTGATTCTTTGAGATTCTGGAGAT
>NC_029773.3:39678309-39679584 GCF_000817695.3 Arachis duranensis | reverse complement strand
GTTGGGGTAAGTGTTTTGTGGTTTTCTGAATGAGTTTTGGTTGTTGTTTTGCTGGTTGTTCCTTGGGTTATTTTGGGTTGTGTTTCTTTGCCATGGCTGTTAGCCTTGGTTATGGTTATCTCCCCATCTAAGGTTGGGGTGGTTCTTCCAGGAAGGGTTGTAGGTCTCACCATAAACTTCATTCTGTCCAGGATTTTGGTTATGCATGTATTGCACTTGCTCCTGTTGTTGCTCTTCTTGGCTTTCTTCATTCTGCACCCATACAGTTGACGGTTGGCTTGTGTTCACAGCTGCTACTTGAAGGCTGTCAATTCTTTTGGCCATTTGTTCAAACTGTTGTTGAATTTGTTGTTGCATCATCTTGTTTTGAGCCAAAATGGGTCCACTCCTTCCAGTTCTAGTACTCCCTTTCTCTGTGATGGTTGGCAGGTTCTTTGATGAGCAAAGAAGTATTGGTTATTGGCTACCATGTCCACAAGATTCTGGACTTCTTCAGCAGTTTTCATCAGTTGTAATGAACCTCCAGCAGAGTGATCTAATGCCTCTTGAGATTTCAATGTCAATCCTTCATAGAAATTCTGCAGTACATCACATTCATTGAACACTTTCTGATTAGAGCTTTGTATCTCTCCCATGCTTCATACAAGGATTCGGCATCTAATTGGGTGAATGTCTGCACCTCAGTTTTCAGCCTAATGATCCTTTGGGTGGGTAGAATTTGGCTAAAAATTTAGTCACCAAATCGTCCCAACTAGTGATGCCTCCCTTGGGAAAAGTTTCAAGCCATTGTGCAGCCTTATCCCTTAATGAAAATGGGAATAACAGGAGCTTGTATGTCTCAGGATTCACACCATTGGATTTGACAGTGTCACAAATCCTTAAGAAGGTGGATAAATGCTGATTGGGATCTTCCAATGGGCTTCTGATGAGCGGATAATTTATACGCTTTTTGGCATTGTTTTTATAGAGTTTTTAGTAAGTTTAAGCTACTTTTAGGGATGTTTTCATTAGTTTTTATGTTAAATTCACATTTCTGGACTTTACTATGAGTTTTTGTGCTTTCTGTGATTTCAGGTAAATTCTGACTGAAATTGAGGGATTTGAGCAAAACTCTGAAGAAGGCTGACAAAAGGACTGCTGATGCTGTTGGAATCTGACCTCCCTGCACTCGAAATGGATTTTCTGGAGCTACAGAACTCCAATTGGCGCGCTCTCAACGGCGTTGGAAAGTAGACATCCAGGGATTTCCAGCAATATATAATAGTCCATACTTTA
>NC_029773.3:39672107-39674197 GCF_000817695.3 Arachis duranensis | reverse complement strand
GTCCATCAAGCAAGAAGGAGCTTCCTATTAAGGATCCAGAGGAATCTGAGGCTCATACAGAGACCATAGAGATTCCATTAAATCTCCTTCTGCCATTCATGAGTTCTGAAGAATATTCATCCTCTGAAGAGAATGAAGATGTTACTGGAGAGCAAGTTGCTCAATATTTAGGAGCTATCATGAAGCTGAATGCCAAGCTGTTTGGTAATGAGACTTGGGAAAGTGAACCTCCTTTGCTCATTAGTGAACTAGATACTTGGATTCAGAGAACTCTACCTCAAAAGAAACAAGATCATGGCAAGTTCTTAATACCTTGCACCATTGGCACCATGAGCTTTGAAAAAGCTCTATGTGATCTTGGGTCAGGGATAAACCTGATGCCACTCTCTGTAATGGAGAAGCTGGGAATCATTGAGGTACAACCTGCCTTGTTCTCATTACAATTGGCAGATAAGTCAATGAGACAAGCTTATGGAATAGTAGAGGACGTGCTAGTGAAGGTTGAAGGCCTTTACATCCCGCATGTTTCTGGCGTTGAACGCCAGTTTCATGCTGATTTCATAATCCTAGACACTAGGAAGGAAGATGATGAATGCATCATCCTAGGAAGACCTTTCCTAGCCACAGCAGAAGCTGTGATAGATGTTAACAGAGGTGAGTTAGTCCTTCAATTGAATGGGGCCTACCTTGTGTTTAAGGCACATGGCCATCCTTCTGTGACAAAAGAGAGTAAGCATGAAGAGCTTCTCTCAGTTCAGGGTCAAGAAGAGCCCACACAGTCAAACTCTAAGTTTGGTGTTGTGAGGCCACAACCAAACTCTAAGTTTGGTGTTCAAATTCCATATCCAAACTCTAAGTTTGGTATGGAGATAACACACTAAATTGATCTGATCATCTTGTGGCTCCATGAGAGCCACTGTCAAGCTATTGACATTAAAGAAGCGCTTGTTGGGAGGCAACCCAATTTTATTTATCTAATTTTATTTTATTTTGTTTTAGTGTTATTTTTGTGTTGAATTAGGTACATGATCATGAGGAGTCACGAAAAAATCAAAGAAATTAAAAACAGAGTCAAAAACAGAAGAAAAAAATTGTTCACCCTGGAAGCAGCGCAGACTGGCGTTCAACGCCAGTAAGATGCATCTGGCTGGCGTTCAATGCCAGAACAGAGCATCTTTCTGGCGCTGAACGCCCAAAACAAGCAACAACCTGGCGTTTAACGCCAGGATGTGCACACAGAGGACAATCTGGCGCTAAACGCCAGAAACAAGCATGAAACTGGCGTTCAACGCCAAAAACATGCATCACATGGGCGTTGAACGCCCAGAACATGCACCAATGGGAGTTTGAATGCCAGAATGGTGTGCCAAGGCAATTTACATGCCTATATGGAATGCCAGGATGATGCATGAAGGCAAGTTACACGCCTATATGGTGAAGGAATGGTATTTCTTTTCACCTCAGGATCTGTGGACCCCACATGATCCCCACCTACCTTTTCTTTTAATCCTAATCACACTCTCCTAATCCAAACCTCATTTTCAATGTCACACTTCCCAAAAACCTTCACCAATCACCTCAACTCCTCTTCCCAATTACCCCATGCACCATTCACATCACCCTCCTCTTCCCCATAAATCCCACCTACCTCCATTACATTCAAATTCAATTTCCCACCCTTTCCCACCCAAAATGGCCGAACTCCCACCCTCCCTCTCCCTATAAATACCCTTCTTTTCTTCTTCATTTTCACACAACACAAACACCTTCTTCTCCTACATAGCCGAAACCAATCTCTCCCTCTCTACTCCATTCTTCTTCTTCTTCTTCTTCTTCTTCTACTCTTCTTTTCTCTCTTTCTTTTGCTCGAGGATGAGCAAATTTTAAGTTTGGTGTGGTAAAAAGCCTAAGCTTTTTATTTTTCATTCACCATCAATGGCACCCAAGACCAGAGTTTCCTCAAGAAAAGGAAAAGGGAAGGCAAAAGCTTCCACTTCCGAGTCATGGGAGAAGGAGAGATTCATCTCCAAAAGCCATCAAGACCACTTCTATGATGTTGTGGCAAAGAAGAAGGTGATCCCCGAGGTCCC
>NC_029773.3:39671004-39671492 GCF_000817695.3 Arachis duranensis | reverse complement strand
GAGGGAGGAGCAACAAAGGCAAGGAAGGGACATAGAAGAGCTTAAGGACATTGTTGGTCCTTCAAGAAGAAGACGCCACTAAAGGTGGATTCATTCCTTGTTCTTTATTTCTTTCTGTTTTCGGTTTTTAATGTTATGTTTATCTATGTTTTTGTGTCTCTACTTCATGATCATTAGTGTGTAACCATGCCTTAAAACTATGAATAAAATCCATTAGTCCTTCACCTCTCTTAAATAAAAAATTGTTTTAATTCAAAAGAACAAGAAGTACATAAATTTCAAAATTATTATTGAATTTAATTTAATTATATTGATGTGGTGGCAATAATTTTTGTTTTCTGAATGAATGAATGAACAGTGCATATGTCTTTTGAAATTGTTGTTTATGAGTGTTAAAATTGTTGGCTCTTGAAAGAATGATGAACAAAGAGAAATGTTATTGATGATCTGAAAAACATCATGAAATTGATTCTAAGCAAGAAAAAGCA
>NC_029773.3:39670274-39670953 GCF_000817695.3 Arachis duranensis | reverse complement strand
GCGAAAAGAAAAAGAAAGAGCAGTAGAAAAAGCCAATAGCCCTTAAAACCAAAAGGCAAGGGTAAAAAGGATCCAAGGCTTTGAGCATCAATGGATAGGAGGGCCCACGGAAATTAAAATCCAGGCCTAAGCGGCTAAATCAAAGCTGTCCCTAACCATGTGCTTGTGTCATGAAGGTCCAAGTGAAAAGCTTGAGACTGAATGGTTAAAGTCGTGATCCAAAGCAAAAGAGTGTGCTTAAGAGCTCTGGACACCACTAACTGGGGACTTCAGCAAAGCTGAGTCACAATCTAAAAAGGTTCACCCAGTTATGTGTCTGTGGCATTTGTGTATCCGGTGGTAATACTGGAAGACAAAGTGCTTAGGGCCACAGCCAAGACTCATAAGTAGCTGTGTTCAAGAATCAACATGCTTAACTAGGAAAGTCAATAACACTATCTGAAATTCTAAGTTCCTAAAGAAGCCAATCACTCTAAACTTCAAAGGAAAAAGTGAGATGCCAAAACTGTTCAGAAGCAAAAAGCTACAAGTCCCGCTCATCTAATTAAATTAATATTCATTGATATTTTGGACCTTATAGTATATTCTCTTCTTTTTATCCTAATTGATTTTCAGTTGCTTGGGGACAAGCAACAATTTAAGTTTGGTGTTGTGATGAGCGGATAATTTATACGCTTTT
>NC_029773.3:39664938-39669377 GCF_000817695.3 Arachis duranensis | reverse complement strand
ACCTCCAGCAGAGTGATCTAATGCCTCTTGAGATTTCAACGTCAAGCCTTCATAGAAATTCTGCAGCACATCCCATTCATTGAACATCTCTGGGGGACATTTTCTGATCAAGGCTTTGTATCTTTCCCATGCTTCATATAAGGATTCGGCATCTAATTGGGTGAATGTCTGCACCTCAGTTTTCAGCCTAACGATCCTTTGGGGTGGGTAGAATTTGGCTAAAAATTTAGTCACCAAATCGTCCCAACTAGTGATGCTTCCTTTGGGAAAAGTTTCAAGCCATTGTGCAGCCTTATCCCTTAATGAAAATGGGAATAACAGGAGCTTGTATGTCTCAGGATTCACACCATTGGATTTGACAGTGTCACAAATCCTTAAGAAGGTGGATAAATGCTGATTGGGATCTTCCAATGGGCTTCCTCCATAAGAACAATTGTTCTGGACAAGTGTAATGAGTTGCGGTTTTAGCTCAAAGTTGTTTGCATTGACATTGGGAGTGAGGATGCTACTCCCACAATGTCCTGGATTTGCAAAAGTGTATGAAGCTAGGACTCTTCTTTGAGGGGGGTTATTGTTGTTGTTGTTGGCTACTCCCTCTGTTGCATTCAGATTTGAGTGATTCCCTTCCATTTCGTGATATTCTTCTTCCTCAGATTCTTCTTCTCCAACAATGCCTTTCCCTCATTCTTCTCCAACGATGCCTTTCCCTCTCTCAGCTCTTCTTATTCTCCTGAGAGTCCTCTGATCAGCTTCAGACAGAATAGGAATAGCTCTCCCTGTACCTGACATACAAACAGGACAGGAGAAGCACACAACCAGTGATACTTCACTCTATTGCTAGAATGAAGTTTTAGTTAGCTTAAGCAAAAATTCAAACAGTTAGTGGGTTAGTCAAAATTAAAGAAAAAGTGCTTGATCTAACTGCCACCTCGCTTAATCATTGTCAATCTAATCAATCCCCGGCAACGGCGCCAAAAACTTGATGTGCGGAAAACGATCTGACACAAAACTCACCGGCAAGTGTACCGGGTCGCATCAAGTAATAAAACTCACGGGAGTGAGGTTGATCCCACAGGGATTGAAGGATTGAGCAATTTTAGTTTAGTGGTTGGTTTAGTCAAGTGAATCAAGATTTGGTTGAGAGATTTGTGATTAACAGAATTTAAATTGCATGGAAAGTAAAGGGAATGGGTAAATTGCATGAAATTAAAGAGAACTGAAATTTAAAATGCTGAAGCTTAAAGAACAAGAAATGTAAATTACAGAAACTTAAAGTGCAAGAAATGTAAATGGCTTGAATTATAAAGGGAATCGGGAATTGGGTTTGCAGAAATTAGATAAGGATAAGCAGATTACAATAAACAGAGAAGTAGAAGAGATATTTAAAATGGAAATTCTAGATCTCAGGACCCAAGAGACTAGATAACCAAGTCTAGATCTCAATGCCTTCCTAGATCCACCGAAATGAAAATTTCAGATCTCAGGACCCAAGAGGCTAGATAACCAAGTCTAGATCTCAATGCCTTCCTAGATTAAAACCAAAATTCAATTGCAAGAGAATTTAAAATCAAACAGAAGAAGAACTAAATTCAAATCTCAATTTCTCAAGAGTGCAGTAAATAAAACAGAGAGATATCAGGGTGGAATTGAAACAGAATTCCTTCAATTCTCCAACACCCAAGATTCAAACAAAGTGTAAATGAAATTGAAAATAAGAAAACTAAGAGGAAGAGAAGTAAATTCTTCTTCCCCAAGACTCAGAATCTCAAAATAACTCTTAACCAAAAGCTCTCCAAAACTACTCAGCAAAACTAAAAGGAAAGCTCTCCTAAAAACTTCAAATCCTAAGCTATTTATACACTTTCTTCTAATGATCTTCAAGCCTTGAATTGGGCCTTGGCCTTGATGGAATTGGGTTGCTAGTGGCCTCTGTTGATTGCTCTTGGTGTTGGGAAGAAATCCACTTATGAACCGGGCCATGCAACTCTCACGTTTGAGCCAACGTTTGAGGTCAAACGTTGACTCAAATGTTGCCGTGTGAAATTATGCAGCAGGCCTCACTTTGCTGTCATCCACGTTTGGCTCAACGTTTGAGGTCAAACGTGAGCTCAAACATGGATCCCCATGCCTTCTTTTTGGCCAACGTTTGGCCCAACGTTTGAGGTCAAACGTTGGCGCAAACGTGGCTCAATTAGCTCATCAATTAGGGGTGTTCTTCCATGCTCCTATTTGCCAAAATGTAGCCAACGTTTGACCCAACGTTTGAGGTCAAACGTTGGCTCAAACGTCGCTGCCTAAAGCTCAATCTGTCTTCTCTTAGGTGCCAACGTTTGCCTCAACGTTTGAGGTCAAACGTTGGTGCAAACGTCGCCTTCCAGGAGCTTCTTCTTCAGCCAACGTTTGCCTCAACGTTTGAGGTCAAACATTGGCTCCAACGTCGCCTTCCAGGAGCTTCTTCTTCAGCCTCTTGCACCCTCCTTCCAAGCTTTGTTTCACCTATCATCAATCAATCAAAAACATCAAAGCTATGCTTCAAATCATGAGATTGTTTCTTTTCCAAAATATATGACAATTATAGCACAATATCTCATGAAAATGCATCATTTTATACATGATTGATTGAGTCAAAGATAACATGAATTTCAACCCAATTGGCTTACTTATGGCTTAAGAAAGTGCATAAAACTAATTAAAAACAAAAAAAAGTCTAGTAAAACTGGGCTAAGATGACTTGTCATCATTTAGTCAAGCGAATCAAGTATTGGTTGAGTGGTTTATCATTAACAGAAGCTAAATTGCTTGGAATGTAAAGGGAGAAGGGAATATTGCAGTAAATCAAAGAGCAAGAAAGTAAAGAGACTGAATCTTAAATTGCAAGTAATGTAAATAACTGAAGCTTAAAGTGCAAGAAATGTAAATTGCTTGAATCATAAAAGGAATTGGGAGTTGGGATTGCAGAATTTAAACAAGCAAAGGTAAATTGCAACAGACAGAAGAGTAGAGGATTGATTAAATGGAAATAGATCTCAACAGAAAAAGTAAAAATGCTTTGAAGATCTAAAAACAGAAAATGAGCGATGCTTAATTTGCAGCAATTTAAAAGAGGATTGAAGATCTCAGGAGTGAAGAGACTAGATAACAAGTCTAGATCTCAAATCCTTTCTTGATCCAACAAGAACAATTGTAAAAGAAATGAAGGATAGTAAATTGCAGAAAGAGTAGAAGATGAAGCAGTAAATAGAGATTGAAATTTAATTCTGCAGAAAAGTAAAACAAGAGATCACAAGGTGAGATTGAAACAGAATTTCTTCAATTCTTCACCCAAGATCCAAAGCAAGAAAAGTAAAAAGTGCTCAAGCAAGAACAAGGAAGAAGAGAGATCAATTCTCCTTTCCAATTCTCTAAGAAATTAAAATGCAAGTCAAAAGGAAAATTTAAAATGAAGTCTAAAGATTCTAAAAGAATAAAAGGTAAAAAAAGGTCCTAATTACATCAAACTAGCTCCTATTTATACACTTTCTATTCTTGGATTTTGGGATTTGGATGGGCTTTTGATTTGGTGAAGAAATGAATTAAGTTGGATTTTTAATTGAATTTCAGCCCAAGTTGAGATGTGCTCCCAGGAGGATGCTCAGCTCACAAGTTGAGCTGAGCATTGAGACCTTGTGTGGATTCATTGCACCGTGCCAAGCATCAGGGGAATGCTCAGCTCAACTTGTGAGATGAGCATTGGTGCCTTGGTGCGCTGCCCTTGGACCGTGCCAAATTTGGTGCGCTTCACTCCTTCCTGGCCGTGCCAAGATGTGCCTCCTTGCACCAAGAGGTAGCGCTCTGCTCACTAAGTGAGCTGAGCATTGGTGCTCACAAGGAGAGGTCCTTGGTTCGATGCTTGCTGAATGCATGCGCTGGAGGTATTCTTGTAAAGGAAGTGGCGCTTCTCTCTCCTCTCTTCCTTGAGGTGTTGAGTTTGAATCCTAGAGGTAGCATTTTGCTAATTTTTAGCTTGTTTTCCTTTGGAGTAGCGCTTCCCCCCTCCCTTTAGGTCATGGGTTCAAGCCTTGGAGCATGCACTTTGCAACTTATTTTCTTTGAATTATTCTTCAATGCTTTCGATAATGCTCACTTGGTGAGCTGAGCATTGTTTTTCTTCTCCTTGTTTCTTGGCTTCCTATTGTGCTCAGCTCACAAAGTGAGCAAAGCATTGTGCCTTGGTCCCATGGGAGTGAGTGTAGTGCTCACTTAGTGAGCATTGGTGCTCTTGGAGTGAGCTTCAAGGTTTCATGCGCCACACTTCCTCCTTTCTTTGCCACACTTTCTTTCTTGAGCCACACTTTTTAGGCCACGTTTTCTTCTTTTCTTCTTTTCTTCACCTACAATTAATCAAAACAACCAATCAAAGTATCACCAAATTCACAAGGTTTATAATTCATTAAAATGCA
>NC_029773.3:39664363-39664838 GCF_000817695.3 Arachis duranensis | reverse complement strand
AAAAAAATAAAAAATTTCAAAAATATCCAATAAAATAAAAAAATTAAAATTTAAAATTTTTTAAATTAATTTATTCTTAATTTGTGAACAAGTACAACAAAAAATGTCTACTGTCTGGGTGTATTATTAGTAGGTGAATAAAAAAATAAAAAATATTTTTAAAAAAATAAATTATATTTTTAAAAAAATTTAAAATTTTAAAAAATTAAATTTTTTATTTCTGAATTTTTAAGTTATATTATTAAATATTTTTTATTTAAATAATAAAAATAAAATAAAGTCTAGCAATATCTAATAAACAACAGATCTGTAAATTTATTGTTTTTTTATTTTTATACTAAAAAATATTTTTTTCTAATTGTAAAAAAATAAAAAATTCCAAAAATATCCAAAAAATAAAAAGAATTAAAATTTTAAATTTTTTAATTAATTTATTCTTAATTTGTGAACAAGTGCAGCAAAAAAAAGTCAACTG
>NC_029773.3:39662124-39662868 GCF_000817695.3 Arachis duranensis | reverse complement strand
TTTTAAATTTTTTAAATTAATTTATTCTTAATTTGTGAACAAGTGCAGCAAAAAAGTCAACTGTCTGGGTGTAGCATTATCTGGTAAATAAAAAAATTAAAAATATTTAAAAAAAATTTTTAAAAAATAAAATTTTTGTTTTTGATTTTTTAAATTATATTATTAAATGTTTTACATTTAAATAAGAAAAATAAAATAAAGTCCAGTAATATCTAGTAAGTAACAAATTTGTAAGTTTATTATATTTTAATTTTTAAAGTGAAAAAAAAATTTTTCTAACTGTAAAAAAATTAAAAAATTTCAACGATACCCAAAAAATAAAAAAATAAAATTTTAAATTTTTTAAATTAATTTTTTCTTAATTTGTGAACAAGTACAGCAAAAAAAGTCAACTGTTCGGCATTATCTGGTGAATAAAAATAAAATAAAGTCTAGCAATATCTAATAAACAACAGATTTGTAAATTTATTACTTTTTTTAAACTAAAAAATATTTTTTTCTAATTGTAAAAAAATGAAAAGATCCAAAAATATCCAAAAAATAAAAAAAAAATTTTAAATTTTTTAAATTAATTTATTCTTAATTTGTGAACAAGTGCAGTAAAAAAAAGTCAACTATCTTGGTGTTGATGAGCTATTTTGGTGAGAAATGAATCTCTCCCAAAACACACAAATCTAACCGGCAAGTGCACCGGGTCGCATCAAGTAATAAAAACTCACGGGAGTGAGGTCGATCCCACAGAGA
>NC_029773.3:39627792-39660085 GCF_000817695.3 Arachis duranensis | reverse complement strand
AACCCACATTTGATGAAAGAAGGTTCAAATCTGAATACCATGAACACATCTTCAATTGGATGATGAGCAGAGATATTGTCCCGGAGGTGCCTTTCAAGCTAAAAGATGAAGAATACCCGGACATACACAAAGTGATTAGAAAAAGGGGATGGGAGCTTCTATGTGACCAACCCCAAGTTGTAAGCATGCTTCTTATCCATGAGTTCTATGCCAATGTCATAAAGAAAGATGAGGAGGAAGAACCATATTTGAGTTATGTACGAGGAGTGGAAGTTCCATTTAGCCCAGACACCATCAATAGAGTGCTAAAAACCAAACCAAAACGGTTCAAGCAACCTAGCTATGAGGAGAGGATCAAATATGACCCAAGGTGTGTGGATGTTCTAAGTGATTTATGTAAAGTAGGCACAGACTGGGTGTTGGACTCACACAAACAACCACTCAAACTCAGAAGGGGCGATCTCATACCTCAAGCAAAAGGATGGCATGACATAGTGAGAAGATCATTAATCTCCACTTCAAACAACTCAGAGGTGACATTGAACAGAGCTATAATGATTCATTGTATAATGAAAGGAGGGGAGATAGATGTGGGAGAAACCATAGCCCAGAACATCATCAGCATAGCCGAAGGTGTCCAAAGAGACGGATGGCTAGGATATCCTAGCACTATCTTGCGTTTATGTGAAGAAGCTGGAGTGCCACTTGGAGAATTTGATTCCACAGACATAGTCTCCACTGGGAAACCCATCACCAAGCAGTTAATGGAATATGTTACCACAGTCCAATTAGAGAGGCAGCCTTTAGCAAGAAGAAAGAGGAGGAAAGAAACAAGGCAAGAGGAGGAGCAAGAAAAGGAATGGGAGCAAGAAGAAAGAGAACAACAAGAAGATAGAGAGGAACCAGTGGCATTAAACATGAACCAACTTCAAGCTGCATTAGAAGGAATCTCCAGGCAATATTCACAAATTCAAAGAAGCCAAAATGAGCAAGCTCAACAACAAAGAGATCTTTGGCAATTGATGGATCAACAAAGAGGAGCCCAAGCTCAATGGATGGAGCAGCAGAGGGAATATCAAACGCACATGATGGAACTTCAACAAGAGCAATATACTAAGATGTATGAAGCCATCAACAACTCAACTGCTGAATATGAAAGATCCATGAATAAAGTAATACAAGAGCAGGTTCAGTTGAGGAAAGAGCAAGCTCAACAAAGGGAACTTCTTCAAAGGATGGATGATAGAGAGGATAAGCTTTACAGAGAATTCAATGAAAACAGAATGTTTAAAGAAGCTAGACACAGAGATAGAATTGAGTATGATATGTGCACTCAAGAAAAACTCAGCTACATTTGTGGAACACTCCCAGTGCTCAACCCAAAAATCCAAACATTCAATGAAGCACACAAGGTGTTAGAAGAATAGGAAATCGTAAGGGTGAAGTTCAACATTTAAATTATATTATTAAATATTTTTTATTTAAATAATAAAAATAAAATAAAGTCTAGCAATATCTAATAAACAACAGATCTGTAAATTTATTATTTTTTTAATTTTTAAACTAAAAAAAATATTTGTTTCTAATTGTAAAAAAATAAAAAATTCCAAAAATATCCAAAAAATAAGAAAATTAAAATTTTAAATTTTTTAAATTAATTTATGATGTGTGAAAAACGATCCAACATGAAACTCACCGACAAGTGTACCGGGTCGCATCAAGTAATAATAACTCACATGAGTGAGGTCGATCCTACAGGGATTGAAGGATTGAGAAATTTTAGTTAGGTGGTTGATTTAGTCAAGCAAACAAGTGTTGATTTGAGTGATTTGTATCCAAATTGCATGAAATTAAAAAGGGACAGGGGAAATTGACAGTAAATTAAAGTGCAGGAGAATTAAATTGAGCTAAATCTTAAAGAACAAGTAATGTAAATGACTGAAACTTAGATTGCAAGGAATGTAAATGGCTGAAGCTTAAAGTGCAAGAAATGTATAATTGCAAGAATCGTAAAAGGAATTGGGGGCTGGGATTTCAAATTACACAAGAGAAATTAAAGTGCAATCAATTAGAGAACGAGAATATAAATAAAAAAACAGCAAGAAGATTTAAATTGCAAAATCTAAAAGGACAAGGGAGGATCTCAGGGGATAAATGAGACTAGAAAACAAGTCTAGATCTCAATTCCTTCCTTGATCCAATAGAACATTGACTTGCAGAAGAATTGTAAATGGAAGCAGTAAAGGAAAACAGATCCAAATCTTAATTTCTTAAAATTATGCAGAAGAGGGCTTTTGGCCTTGAT
Source organism: Arachis duranensis (assembly GCF_000817695.3). Taxonomy (NCBI): domain Eukaryota; kingdom Viridiplantae; phylum Streptophyta; class Magnoliopsida; order Fabales; family Fabaceae; genus Arachis; species Arachis duranensis. The sequence goes on along the minus strand of NC_029773.3, from coordinate 39,657,780 downwards.
GGAATTGGGTTGAAGATGGCTCCAATTGATTGCTCTTGATCTAGAGAAGAGATTTGTGTGAGAATTGGATGCTGGTGCTTCAAGTTTGAGTCAACGTTTGAGTGTCAATGTTGACTCAAACGCCATGTAAAAATAACCAACAAAAACCAGAAACTGCAGCTGTCACTGGCATTTGACCCGACGTTGGAGGGCCAACGTCCGCCGATCCACGCGTACGCGTACCGTGCGCTTCCGCGCACAATGCTGAAAATGTTCATCCACGCGTACGCGCACTGTGCGCTTAAGTGTGCATTGATATTTTTCCCATGCACGTGTACGCGGCATTGACGCATGCGCATCGATTCCACTTTTTCCAATTTCAATTCTAGGTTGGGGGTCGTAGGCGTTGGAGGTAGCGTTTGAGGTAACGTTGGACCTCCAACGTCCAGTTGTTGCGCGTACGCACACCGTGCGCTTCCGCGCATATGATCCAAAAATAATCGTTTGCGCGTACGCAGCATGTACGCTTCCGCGCCGATTCCAGAATTTGTTGTTTTTGCGCGTACGCAGCATGTACGCGTACGCGCACCTCAAAAATCCTTTGGCCCTGATGACAAGTCATCATATACCCATTTTTCAAGCTAATTTCACTTGTTTCACTAGTCTTTATGCACTTTCTTGCACTAGAAGTAAGCAATTTAGAGTGGAATTGCATGTTTTATTTGAATCAAACAACCACCATTTAATTGATGTTAACTCATGAGGTTTAAGCTAAATTTAATTGATTTTTAATTGAATTATAAACCTTATGAGTTTAGAGATAGTTTGATTGGTTGTTTTGGTTTCTTGTAGGTGAAGAAAGGAAGAAAAGAAGAAAAGCGTGGCTTAAGAAAGCGTGGCCCAAGGAAAAAAAGAATGTGGCACATGGAAGGGAGGAAGCTACACTGCCCTCCAGGAGAGCACACTGCCCTCCAAGAGAGCAGCATAATGAACCAAGCTTCCAAAGAAATTTTGCCCTGCCCTCCTCAAGAGCAATATCGGGCTTCATTCAAGAATAATTCAAAGGAAATTGCTTCCTAGTGTTTCCTATGGGTTTCGAACCCAAGAACAAAGAGGAAAAGAGTAGCGCTCACACACAAGGAAAACAAGCAAAAATTGGCTTGCTTTCAATCTCCAAGAATCGAACACGGCACCATGAGGAAGCAAGGAACTAGGCGTTACTTTGGTGCCAAGAAAACCAAGGAAAAAGGAGCAGCATGTGCCTCCACCGAGTTTCGAACGTGGGACTTCACCATTGGCACACTGCCCTGCCCTCCACAAGGGCAGGCAGCATTTCTTGGTGCATGGCGCAGCATTTTGGCACGGCCAGGACTTGAGCACTCGGCCAGCAAGCATGCACGCACGGGCAGCACTTGGCGCACCATGGTAACACTGCCCTGCCCTCTACAAGGGCAGGGCAGCATCCTGCAGCATCTTGAACGCCCATCACACGCACGAGGCCGCTTGCACAATTTTCCTGCTCTGCCCTCCACAAGGGCAGGGCAGCCTCCTGGAAGCTAATTTCTCATGGGCTGAAAATTGGATTAAAAACCCAATTTAATTCATTTCTTCACCAAATCAAAAGCCCATCCAAATTCCAAAATCCAAGAATAGAAAGTGTATAAATAGGAGATAGTTTGATGTAATGAGGACCTTTGACCTTTTCTTTGGATTTTTGTACTTTTACATTTTGAGACTTCATTTTCTTTGAGAGCTTTGAACGGAGATCTGAGAGAATTGGGAAGGAGAATTGATCTCTCTTCTTCCTTGTTCTTGCTTGAGCATTTTCACTTCTCTTGTTTGAGTCTTGGGTGTGAAGAATTGAGGAATTTCTGTCTCAATCTCCATTCAAGATCTCTTTAATTTCCCTTCTGCATAATTGAGTTCAATTACATTTCCTTTACTGCTTCAAGCTTTAATTTCTCTTTAATTTTTTTTGTGAACTTGGATCTGGGAAGGCAATTGAGATCTAGACTTCGCTATCTAGTCTCTGGAGTCCTGAGATCCAATTTTCATTTTGGTTCTTCTGCTGAATCACTGCTGCAATTTAATTTCCATTTCTGTTTGAGATTTGGCAGAATTCAAATCATCTCTTGCTTTGATAATTACTGCAATTTAATTTCCCTTGCTTAAATTCTGAGACCCCAGTCCTCAAATCCCTTATTCATTCAAGCAATTTATATTTCTTGCACTTTAAGTTACTGTAATTTACATTTCTTGCACTTTAAGTTTCAGTCATTTAATTTTTTGTTCTTTAAGATTCAGCTATTTTACTTTCAGTTCTTTTTAATTTCTGCAATTCACCCCTCTCCCTTTACATTTTCTGCTATTTACTTACTGTTGGATGCAAAATCACTCAACCAATACTTGATTCGCTTGACTAAATCAACCACTGAACTAAAATTGCTCAATACTTCAATCCCTGTGGGATCGACCTCACTCCCTGAGTTTTATTACTTGATGCGACCCGGTACACTTGCCGATGAGTTTTGTGTTGGATCATTTTCCACACATCAAGTTTTTGGCGCCGTTGCCGGGGATTGAAATAGATTGACAATGATTAAGTGAAGTGGAGGTCTAGATCAAGCACTTTTTCTTCTTTTTTTACTAACACACTAACTGTTTGAAAATTTGCCTCTATTAACTCACTAACTGTTTGAGAGTTTGTCTCAACTAACTGCACTCAATTCTTAAGAGTGCTGCTGTTTGTTCCTCCTGACTGTTTGCGTGCCACAGGAAAGTAGAGAAGTTGGAGGAAAGACTATCATTGGAAAAGAAGTCTCTACAGACAAAGAATAGCATGACATGAAGCCACCACTCATTACACTAATCAAGAACAATTGTTCCTATGACGGAAATCCATTGGAGGATCCTCAACAGCACATATCCATTTTTCTGAGGACTTGTGGTGTGATGACAAGTCATCTTAGCCCAGTTTTACTAGTCTTTTTCTTTCTTTTTAATTAGTTTTATGCACTTTCTTAAGCCATAAGTAAGCCAATTGGGTTGAAATTCATGTTATCTTTGACTCAATCAATCATGTATAAAATGATGCATTTTCATGAGATATTGTGCTATAATTGTCATATATTTTGGAAGAGAAACAATCTCATGATTTGAAGCATAGCTTTGATGTTTTTGATTGATTGATGATAGGTGAAACAAAGCTTGGAAGGAGGGTGCAAGAGGCTGAAGAAGAAGCTCCTGGAAGGCGACGTTGGAGCCAACGTTTGACCTCAAACGTTGAGGCAAATGTTGGCTGAAGAAGAAGCTCCTGGAAGGCGACGTTGGAGCCAACGTTTGACCTCAAACGTTGAGGCAAACGTTGGTGCCACAAAGAAGAAAAATAACACTCTTGGCAGCGACGTTTGAGCCAACGTTTGACCTCAAACGTGAGGTCAAACGTTGGCTACATTTTGGCAAATAGGAGCATGGAAGAACACCCCTGATTGATGAGCTAATTGAGCCACGTTTGCGCCAACGTTTGACCTCAAACGTTGGGCCAAACGTTGGCCAAAAAGAAGGCATGGGGATCCACGTTTGAGCTCACGTTTGACCTCAAACAGCAAAGTGAGGCCTGCTGCATAATTTCACACGGCAACGGTTGGCGCCAATAAGGAAGAAAAGGCTCTGGGCAAAAACAACGTTTGAGCCAACGTTTGACCTCAAAAACAAACGTGAAACTTGCATGGCCGGTTCACAAGTGGTTTTCTTCCCAACACTTAGAGCAATCAACGGAGGCAACTAGCAACCCAATTCCATCAAGGCCAAGGCCCAATTCAAGGCTTGAAGATCATTAGAAGAAAGTGTATAAATAGCTTAGGATTTGAAGTTTTAGGGAGCTTTCCTTTTAGTTTTGCTGAGTAGTTTTGGAGAGCTTTTGGTTAAGAGTTATTTTGAGATTCTGAGTCTTGGGGAAGAAGAATTTAATTCTCTTCCTCTTAGTTTTCTTATTTTCAATTTCATTTACACTTTGTTTGAATCTTGGGTGTTGGAGAATTGAAGGAATTCTGTTTCAATTCCACCTTCTCACCTTGGGATCTTGTTTAATTTTACTGCACAATTGAATTTCCGTTTCGGTTAATTGCTTCTTCATCTACTTTCTCTGCAATCTTCATTTCCTTTGCAATTGTTCTTGGTGGATCTAGGAAGGCATTGAGATCTAGACTTGGTTATCTAGCCTCTTGGGTCCTGAGATCTGAAATTTTCATTTCAATTTCTCTGTTGAATGCGTTTCCAAGTTCATTTACATTTCCAGTTGAGATCCGGTTCATCTTAATTCCTCTTCTACTTTTCTGTTTATTGCAATTTACTTTTCCTTGTCTAATTTCTGCAAACCCAATTCCCAATTCCCTTTATAATTCAAGCCATTTACATTTCTTGCACTTTAAGTTTCTGCAATTTACATTTCTTGTTCTTTAAGCTTCAGCATTTTAAATTTCAGTTCTCTTTAATTTCATGCAATTTACCCATTCCCTTTACTTTCCATGCAATTTAAATTCTGTTAATCACAAATCTCTCAACCAAATTTTGATTTGCTTGACTAAACCAACCACTAAACTAAAATTGCTCAATCCTTCAATCCCTGTGGGATCGACCTCACTCCCGTGAGTTTTATTACTTGATGCGACCCGGTACACTTGCCGGTGAGTTTTGTGTCGGATTGTTTTCCGCACATCATGGTGCTGTCAAAACTGATGGTCTAGATCATGACACTTATAAGATCTTGTTATTCCCTTTCTCATTAAGGGGTGAAGCTACACAATGGTTTAAAACTTTTCCCCAAGGAAGTATCACTAGTTGGGACGATTTGGTCACCAAATTTCTGGCCAAATTCTCCTCATCCCGACAGATCATCAAGCTGAAAGAGGGAGAATATCCATTCACACAAGGAGAAGAAGAACCACTCTTCAAGGCATGGGAAAGATACACGAAAGCAACTGATAAAGTGGGTTCCCGAGCTTTCTATGAAGGATTAACCCCAGAAACAAGAAAAGCAGTGGACTACTTCTCAGATGGCCTACTCAAAGCAACAACAACTGCCCAAGGAATTGCAAATTTCAATGACAAAGGAGTCAACAACCAACACTCATTTGAGAAACCACAGAATGCAATTTCAGAAAGAAAAGTGATGAATCTTGAAGGAGTGAATGCATTCATGAACCTGAACAAACAAATGCACCATCAAACACAGCAACACATTGAGCTGAGAGATAGAAAAGTTGATTGCCTGCAGTCTGCTGCAGTGAATGCCCAATTTCCACCATGGAGGCCCCATTCTTATCTGAGAATGGGGGAATCTCAACATCAAGAACAAGGAAGTTTCAACCAGGGCAAATCCATGACCACAAACAACCAACATCACTCACCCACTAATACCAATCAACACAGACACTTCCAGACTCATTCCAACTGGAGAAGGACCGAGTACCAAAATCACGAACCAAGGGACTTCAATTATAACAACCCCAACTTCACAAACCAACAAAAACACCATTATAGCAACAACAACCACTACATGCCACCACAACACCCACCCTTCTTGCTTTAACATCCCACAACCGACCAATCTCACAAGACTCTCAGAGGATCACTAACTTGGAGATCTTAATAGAGAGAATGATGAAATACCAAGAGGAGATAACAAAGAACCAAGAGATTTCAATCAGAAGAATTGAGGGGCAGATAGCTCAACTGGCGAAGCACTTTGCAGAAATGGGTGAGAAGAGGGCAAATACTCTCCCCAGAGCCACTGAAGACAAACCAACTAACAACGAAGATGATGCAAAGAAGGAAGGATGGAAAAGGATCATAAAGGAAAGTAAGAAAACCTTGGACAAAGAAAGTGCCAGCCAAGAAAAATACAACAAGGAATTCTTACAAGGAGAGACAGAGGATAGAATTAAAGAAAAGCAGAAAATCCCCACTGGAAAATTTTCACTAGGGGATAGAGTAATGATAAACATTCAAACCATGAAGGTGTCCCCACAGCTCTCTGATCACTACATTGTGACTAAGATCCTTCCACAGGAATTCATAGAGGTCATCAAAGAGGAAACCGGAAGGAAGTTCACCATGAAGAAAGACAAGCTAAGGCACTGTGATTTTCAATCTTCATGATCAGCAGAATGGAGGATGTCAAGCTAGTGACAATAAAGAAGCGCTTGTTGGGAGGCAACCCAACCTGAGGTAGTTTCTTTTCATAGCTTTTTCAATAAAAAGGTTGAATAATTGGTCTGTATTGCAAGGAGATAAGTTTGGTGTCTCACACCAAAACAAATTAAGAAAGAATGAAGGATTCTAAGTTTAGTGTTCCACCAAAATTTTATCTAAAAGCACATTCTCACTTTCTGCATAACGCTAGCTCCAAGCAATCAGACAAATCATTTAACCATTTGGCTGTTTTCTAGTTTTTAGTCCCATAACCTTTAGCAAAGACAAAAGGATTTCACATATGGTTAACTTGATGCATCAAAAACTTTGGCAAGGGACTAAGTTTGGTGTTCACACACCAAAGTAAGTTCAAAAGCCCACAAATAAGTCATTCATACTAACCATTCATTTAAGGGCTTGAGAAGCAAGCAACTTTTGAGAATTATGCAGGAAATTAGACAACATTTGAAGACAAATGGCATTATGACTCAAAAGGGACACAACGGAAGGAAGAACTAAAGGGCTGCAACTTCAAAGGTTGTATCTAAACTTAATCCTTGTTGTTGTGAAATGTTTTAATTCAGGAATTCTTGTATGTCTTGCTAAAGTGTTCATCTAGTTGCAAGTGAAGTTGTTTGATTAAGTATGATAATCTGCATAATGCTTGTCATTCATCACTTAGCTTTAAATTTTGTTTTGTTTCCCATTTGGTTGAATAAAAGAGAAATATTTGAATTAGAAAGTAAATATCCAATGTTGCATAAGTTAGAATGGAAGTTAATGGTGGTATATGTGTTTGATTAAATGCATAACTCATGAAATAATTGCTGCATAATGTCATTTTCATTGAAGTGTGAGCTAGCTTGCTGTTATAAAGGTTCTTTTCAGTAAAGAAAAAGCCCTTGAGAACAAAAATAAAATAGAAAGAAAAGGAAGAAGAGAAAGCCAATGTGGCAAGAAAAACAAAGAATAAAGGTTGGACACCAATAGCTTGAACCCTAGGACACATGCCTGTGGTGTTCTTGTACTAGGATATGCTTGGACAAGTAAATTCTGAGGGGTATTTCAAAACCCGGTCACTTAGATCAACTGATTTGGGATGGCCAATTGAAAGTCCACAATAAAGAGCAACCTAGATACAGAACATTTAGTTATCCAAAGAGATGCTGGGCATCAATGATCCTAGGAGAAAATAGTGAGCCATGTGTCTGTGGTGGAGAGATGTTGAGTAAAAATAAAGCCAAAGGCAAGCTAATTTCACTTGTTTCACTAGTCTTTATGCACTTTCTTGCACTAGAAGTAAGCAATTTAGAGTGGAATTGCATGTTTTATTTGAATCAAACAACCACCATTTAATTGATGTTAACTCATGAGGTTTAAGCTAAATTTAATTGATTTTTAATTGAATTATAAACCTTATGAGTTTAGAGATACTTTGATTGGTTGTTTTGGTTTCTTGTAGGTGAAGAAAGGAAGAAAAGAAGAAAAGCGTGGCTTAAGAAAGCGTGGCCCAAGGAAAAAAAGAATGTGGCACATGGAAGGGAGGAAGCTACACTGCCCTCCAGGAGAGCACACTGCCCTCCAAGAGAGCAGCATAATGAACCAAGCTTCCAAAGAAATTTTGCCCTGCCCTCCTCAAGAGCAATATCGGGCTTCATTCAAGAATAATTCAAAGGAAATTGCTTCCTAGTGTTTCCTATGGGTTTCGAACCCAAGAACAAAGAGGAAAAGAGTAGCGCTCAAACACAAGGAAAATAAGCAAAAATTGGCTTGCTTTCAATCTCCAAGAATCGAACACGGCACCATGAGGAAGCAAGGAACTAGGCGTTACTTTGGTGCCAAGAAAACCAAGGAAAAAGGAGCAGCATGTGCCTCCACCGAGTTTCGAACGTGGGACTTCACCATTGGCACACTGCCCTGCCCTCCACAAGGGCATGCAGCATTTCTTGGTGCATGGCGCAGCATTTTGGCACGGCCAGGACTTGAGCACTCGGCTAGCAAGCATGCACGCACGGGCAGCACTTGGCGCACCATGGTAACACTGCCCTGCCCTCTACAAGGGCAGGGCAGCATCCTGCAGCATCTTGAACGCCCATCACACGCACGAGGCCGCTTTCACAATTTTCCTGCTCTGCCCTCCACAAGGGCAGGGCAGCCTCCTGGAAGCTAATTTCTCATGGGCTGAAAATTGGATTAAAAACCCAATTTAATTCATTTCTTCACCAAATCAAAAACCCATCCAAATTCCAAAATCCAAGAATAGAAAGTGTATAAATAGGAGATAGTTTGATGTAATGAGGACCTTTGACCTTTTCTTTGGATTTTTGTACTTTTACATTTTGAGACTTCATTTTCTTTGAGAGCTTTGAACGGAGATCTGAGAGAATTGGGAAGGAGAATTGATCTCTCTTCTTTCTTGTTCTTGCTTGAGCATTTTTACTTCTCTTGTTTGAGTCTTGGGTGTGAAGAATTGAGGAATTTCTGTCTCAATATCCATTCAAGATCTCTTTAATTTCCCTTCTGCATAATTGAGTTCAATTACATTTCCTTTACTGCTTCAAGCTTTAATTTCTCTTTAATTGCTTTGTGAACTTGGATCTGGGAAGGCAATTGAGATCTAGACTTCGCTATCTAGTCTCTGGAGTCCTGAGATCCAATTTTCATTTTGGTTCTTCTGCTGAATCACTGCTGCAATTTAATTTCCATTTCTGTTTGAGATTTGGCAGAATTCAAATCATCTCTTGCTTTGATAATTGCTGCAATTTAATTTCCCTTGCTTAAATTCTGAGTTCCCAGTCCTCAACTCTCTTTTTCCATTCAAGCAATTTATATTTCTTGCACTTTAAGTTACTGCAATTTACATTTCTTGCACTTTAAGTTTCAGTCATTTAATTTCTTGTTCTTTAAGATTCAGCACCTTTACTTTCAATTCTCTTTAATTTCTGCAATTCCTCCTTCTCCCTTTACATTCTCTGCTATTTACTTACTGTTGGATGCAAAATCACTCAACCAATACTTGATTCGCTTGACTAAATCAACCACTGAACTAAAGTTGCTCAATCCTTCAATCCCTGTGGGATCGACCTCACTCCCGTGAGTTTTATTACTTGATGCGACCCGGTACACTTGCCGGTGAGTTTTGTGTTGGATCATTTTCCACACATCAGGCCCCAGCATTGATCATTTTCTCACCACGTTGGGGTTAACATTGGACATCCAATGCTTCCTCAAATGTGAGCTTCAGCAACTTTATGTTCTGTTTCTCTTTTCCAAGTCTCATTTCTTCAACCTTTCTGCATGCCTTTCTTCACCTATCATCAACCAATACATGCATCAAAGCCTTGCTAAAGTCATGAGAATTCTTATCATTCTTAATACACAAGTAATTATAGCATAATTCTCATGAAATTGCATCATATTAATCATAATTGGATGAATCTAAGTATGCATGAATTTCTACCCAAATGGCTTACTTATAACTCAAGAAAGTGCATAAAACCTAATGAAACAAGTGAAAAATGCTTGCAAAGCTAGCATAAGATGACTTGTCATCACAACACCAAAATGCTTGCAAGTATGCATGTCCTTATTTAGCAGATAATTGAACTTGGTTCATGGGGTTTTATGCAGACAATGGTTGCCCATTTATTACTTGCTGACAGATAAGAAATTTTTCCTTAAAGGTTCATTAGAGTTGCTGCTACAATGCCTTACTTTTGCTTGATCCCTTGCTAGTTTTTCCTTCCTTATTTTTCATAGAAAGCTTATTTATTACTGAAAGCTTGGTGGCAAATGTTGCAGCAGCCTTTGTCTTAGTTTTGCTCAACATTTCTTCACCACAGACACATGGCTCACATTTTCTTCCTAGGAGCATTGATGCCCAGCATCTCTTTGGATCACTAAGTGTTTTGTAGCTAGGTTTCTCTTGATAGTGGACTTTCAGTTGACAATCCCAGATCAGTTGATCCAAGTGGCCAAGTTTTGAAATACTCCTTATAACTTACTTGTCCAAGCATATCCTAGTACAAAAACACCACAGGCATATGTCCTAGGGTCCAAGCTATTGGTGTCTAGCCTTATTGTTTGTTTCTTTGCCCATTCTTGGATTTTTTCTTTCTTTCTTTTTTTTTCTTCATTCTAAAGGGAATTTCATTGATAAAAAACTTTATAGCAGCAAACTAATTCACACTTCAAAGAACATGTTATTATGCAGCTTTTGTTATTTGAGCTAACTATTGAATCAAACAAATACCACCACTGAATTTCATTCTAACTTTTACAACATTGAACATTCACTTCCTATTTCAAACATTTTTCTTTTATTCAAGCATAAGGGAAACAAAAAAAAATTCAAGCTACCGATGAATGACAAACATAAAGCAGGCTAGCATTTTTGGCAAACATCTCCACTTACACCTAATTGAACACTTCAGTAAGACATATAGGGATTCCCAATTTAAAACACTTCACAGCAACAAGAATTAAGTGTCAATACAACCTGTTAGGACTGTCTCTCAGCTTTTTCTTCTGTCATTATTATTTCTCTTTGCTGTACTTCTCTTGGATAATGATGCAGATCCCCTCCACAAGTTGAATGTTTTCCTGCATAATCCTTTGAAGTTGCTTGTTTCTCAAGCCCTTAGGCCAATGGTTAGCATGCAAGATTTGCTTATAGGCTTTTGAACTTATTTTTGGTGTGTGAACACCAAACTTAGTTTCTTGCCACTATTTCTTATGCATTAAGTCAATCATATGTGAAACCCTTTTGTCTTTGCTGAAGGTTATAAAACTAGAAACTAGAAAACAGAAAATGGTTAAATGGTTTATCTGATTGCCTGGAGCTAGCAACCCTTTATGTAGAAGGTGAGAATGTGTTTTTAAATGAGATTTTTGGTGGAATACCAAACTTAGCATCCTTCATTCTCCCTTAAATTATTTTGGTGTGCAACACCAAACTTAGCTCCTTGCAATACAGGTAAAGCTACTCAACCTTTTTATTGAAATAGTTAGGAAAAGAAAACTACCTCTGGTTGGATTGCCTCCCAACAAGCGCTCTTTTAATGTCACTAGCTTGACATCCTTCATTCTTTGATCATGGAGGCTGAAAATCATAGTGCCTCAGCTTTTCTCCTCTTACTGTGAACTTCCTTCCGGTCTCATCTTTGATGATCTCTAGGTGTTCAAGTGAACGGACCCTGTTCACAGTGTAGTATTCAGATAATTATGGAGACACCTTCATTGGTTGGGTGTTTAACACCACTTTATCCCCGGGTGAAAAGCCTTTAGTAGGGATTTTCTTGTTTCTCCACCCTCTTGGCCTCTTCTTCTTTTCTTTCTCAGAAGATAATCCATGCCTTAGTGGTTCTTTATCTGGGGTGTTGAGTTTCTCATCTGGGGGTTTTGGATCTAGTTCTGCCTTGATTTCCTTGCTCTGTTGCACCATCTCTACTTCTTTCAAGCATGGATTTGGAAGTTGATACGCAAAAATTAAGAATTAACGTGCAATCGGCAAGTATACCAGATCGTATCAAGTAGTAAAACTCACTTAGAGTGAGGTTGATCCCACGGAGATTGGTAGATTAAGCAACTTTAGTTAAACAGTATTTTAGTTGAGCAAACATGGTTTTGATTTCATGAGATTTTGATTCTTGAATGTAATTGCAGAAAATTAAATGACAAGGAATTTAGAGCACTAAAATAAGGAAAGAAAATAAAAGTAAATGACTGAAACTTAAAATGCAAGAAACTTAAATGACATAAAAATAAATTGCAAGAAAGTAAGAGTGCAGAATTGTAAAGAGCAGAGAAGTGAATTGCAAGTAATTGAAAACAGAATTTAAATGGCAAGAATGATAAATTGCAAGAAGATAAAAGGGAATTGGGTAGCGGGTAATCAAATTAAATGAAGAACGATAGAAATAAAAATTAATGATGGAAGAGATCATTAGGGATTAGAGATGCAATTTCTCATGAATTGATGTTGATCATTTCTGTCTCAATCATGGGTATAGATCCATGACGGATTATGGGTAATTGGGTTCCAATCTCTTGGCAACTCAATTTCTCTCAACACAATCAATTGCCACTCTCGTGATCTAATTGTTCATGAGAAAAGATGAAGCACAATTTACTAATCCTTCATGCCACACAACTTCTAGGATCTCAACTAAGGGTGGTTACATCTCACATACCAACCCAAAGTGTATTGATCAAAGAAATCATGAAAGGATGAACTCTAAACTGAGTTATGTGGCTCCTTTCTCAAGTCCACCACACAATTCATATAGATTCAACCCCTCTCTCGATGGTGATTGAATTTTTGAAGAACAAGAGTTTTCTCTTGGATGAACCACTTGAATTGAGAAGGAGAAGGAGAATTATCAATTTATTCAAACAAACAGAGCTCTTCCCCCTAATGAAAATGGGGTTTAGTGAATCATTGCTCTCAATTCAACAACAAGTGCAAAAATAGACATTAAAGCTAAGTGTAGAGAAGAAGGAAGAATGAAGAAGAAGAAGTTCTTAAAACTGGAAATTGAAAGTTGCAAGAAAAACAAAATAGCTTTCGGGTATCCTTCCCGAAATTGAAGAATGCTATAAAAGTTAAAGTACTAGAGTGGAAAGTAAAAATGTCTAAGTATGTAAAAGTCCTCCTCAAGTACAAAACTCCTATCTATTTATACTACTCCTAAAACTCGTTTAGAGCTCTTCAATTGGGTTTGCAATGTGGGCTTCACCCTTGTTGAGTTCTTGGTTCAATGGGGGAAGTGTTACCAAACAAAGGAAGTAGAGCTCATTTACATTGCTTCTGGCCCATTGGTTGGGCGTTACTGGCAAACACGCCAGCCTTATTGCACATTGCCAACGTGCTATGGCATTTTCTGGGCTGGGAGCTTGGTGCTTGGGCGTTGTTGCCCAAGTTGTTGCCAAACACTTGGCTCATTCTTCCTTCTTAGCTTCACTTTTCATGCTTGATGTTGCCTGAACTTTGAGCTTCAATCCTTTGCTTCAATATGGACTATTATACATCATTGGAAAGCTCAGAATGTCTTCTTTTCAATGCACTTGAGATCATCTCAATTAAATCTTCCTAGCTCAAGTTATGCTCTCTTGAAGAGGGCAAGGTCAAGTTGCCTTGGTTGTGGGCGTTTTCACCAAACACGCTAGTGGCAACGTGCTATTGAACATTCTTAGCCCAAATTCTTGGCCTTGGCATTGTTGCTGGAGTTGCCAAGGAACACGCCAATTCATCCTTAGCTTGGCAACGCGCAATCCCCTGTTTCCTTGCCAAGATTGATGTATCTTCAAGCCTTCTTGCTCCGTTGCCTTCTTGCTTCATCACCTAACATAAACCAAAGAATTTTCTTCAAAGTTTTGCCATTCTATGCAACAATTTTTAAGAGATTCATTTATACTAATTCATTTGTAAACTTCTTGAATTATTTTCATGAATATGACCAAATTCCACCTAGTTCTTGGTTCATGAATGCATGGAGAGAAAACTCATACAAATGCTTGTTTATTTTGATGATAATGAATGAAACTAAGCTAAAACTAACTAAACTAACTAGCTAATATAGCAAAGATGCAAATGCATCAGAAGTCTTGGAGTTAACTCATTGAGTGCCTCCTTCAAGCTTTGATCTCTGGTCTTATCCTTCATACAATCTTCTTCTTGAGAGTGGGCTCATGCAGGGTTTTAAAAATATGGAATGCTAGGTGCTCATCATGCACTCTCAGCAACAAATCTCCTTTTTCGACATCTATCAATGCTCTGCCCGTAGTTAGGAAAGGCCTCCCCAGGATGATGGGAGTGTTAGGGTCCTCTTCTATATCTGAGATAACAAAGTCAGTAGGGAGAAAGAATTTTCCCACTTTTACCAACACATTCTCTACAACTCCCAGTGCTTGCTTAATGAATTTGTCAGCCATTTGGAGAACTATTCGTGTCGACTTCAGCTCAGAAATTTGAAATTTCCTCATTAGAGACAAAGGCATCAAGTTTATGCTTGCACCCAGGTCACAGAATGACTTCTCAATTGTTATGTTTCCTATGGTGCAAGGTATGTAAAAACGCCCAGGATCATCTTTCTTCTCTAGCAACTCTCTTTGGAGATAGCACTACATTCTTTTGTCATCTCAACAATCTGTCCTTCCTTCAGGGATCTTTTCTTTGTTAGCACTTCTTTCATAAATTTGGCATATAATGGAATCTGTTCAAGTGCTTCTAATAAAGGAATATTGATGCTGAGAGTCTTAAATATATCCAGGAACTTTGAGTATTTCTTATCCTCGTTTTCTTTTTTGAACCTCTGAGGTATGGAAGTTTGGGGACATATGGATTCACTCCTTCCCTCTTCTCTTATAGTTGTGGTTCAAGGATGTTCTTGTATCCCTTTGAAATTGTGTATTTTTGGTTTTTTGATCCTCTTCACTTCTCTCCTCTGTCTCTTCTTGTGGAACTTTTCTGTTGTGTTCTTCTTGATTAATGGCTTCCTTCTTCATGGTCTTCTTACTTCCTACTGTGATTGCCTTGCATTCTTCCCACTTTGTTGCTTTTCCTTTGTCCCTTGGGTGTTCTTCAGTGGCATGGGGAAGGTATTTGCTCTCTTCTCATCCATTTCTGAAATTTGTTTATTTGTCCCATGTGTCTCTCAAGGCTTCTGATTGACTCTTCTTGGTTTTTGCTTGCTGTGGCTTAATTTTTCATGAGTTTCTCCATCATCATCTCCAGACTAGAGATTCTTTGAGAGTCTAGATTTGGTTGTGGTTGTGTAACGTGAGATGGTTATTGCTGGAAATTGTTTGAACCATCTGCAAAGGTATTTTGTGGGTGGAATGTGGATGTGGACAAGTTATTCTAGTGGTTTTGTGAGTTGTTATGGGGTTGGTGATACGTGTTTTGTGAATTTTTGAATTGGTTAGTATTATTGGATGAATGATTATGGTTGTTTGTGTTGCTGAGGCTGCCAGAGTTGAAGTCCCTTTGTCCTTGATTCTGATGCTCGCCCCACCTTGAATTAGAATGAGTCTTCCAGGGTGTCTTGTGTGCATCACCATGAAAATTGTGTTGAAATGAACTTGAAATGTTATTCATGCATTGCACCTGCTCAGGGCTTTGTTGCTCAATGTCCCAAAACTTTCTTTAGATTGATTCCACCCATGTGAGATTTGAGATTTGCATTGTGTATTTACTGCAGCACTTTGCAGTCCATCAATTTTCTTGGCCATCATTTTTATTTGTTGCTGAAGCTGTTGATGCATCTGTTTGTTTTATGCCAAGAGAACGTCAACACCTTCGAGCTCCAGCACACCCTTTTTCTGGGATGGTTGGCGTTGTCTTTGATGAGCAAAGAAGTATTGATTATTTGCCACCATCTCTATGAGGTTTTGGGCTTCCTCTGCTGTCTTCATTAGCTGTAATGAGCCTCCTGCTGAATGATCTAATGCTTCCTGAGCTTTCTGGGTCAACCCTTCATAGAAGTTTTGGAGTCTATCCCACTCACTAAACATTTCTGGGGGACACTTCCTGATTAAGGCCTTGTATCTCTCCCAGGCATCATACAGCGACTCTCCATCCGTTTGAATGAATGTTTGCACCTCTATTTTCAGCTTGATGACCCTCTGAGGTGGGTAGAACTTGGCTAGGAATTTGCTCACCAATTGATGGTATTTTTGCGGAAAACGAATTTCCAACACACAAATCCAACCGGCAAGTGTACCGGGTCGCATCAAGTAGTAATAACTCACAAGAGTGAGGTCGATCCCACAGGGATTGATGGATCAAGCAACTTTAGTGGGTGATTAGTTTAGTTAAGCTAACATTGGTGAATCGGATGAAATGTGACCAGCAGAATGTAAAGTGCAAGGAAATTAAAGTGCAGAAAGTAAATGACAAAAACATAAAGAGCAAGAAATGTAAATTGACAAGAATCTTAAATGACAAGAAATGTAAATTGCTTGAATTATAAAGGGAATCGGGAATTGGATTTGCAGAAATTAGACAAGGAAAAGTAAATTGCAATAAACAGAAGAGTAGAAGAGAAATTAAAATGAAAACTTCAGATCTCAGGATCCAAGAGACTAGATAACCAAGTCTAGATCTCAATGCCTTCCTAGATCAAAACCACAATTCAATTGCAAGAGAATTTAAAATCAAACAGAAGAAGAACTAAATTCAAATTTCAATATTTCAAGAGTGCAGTAAATCAAAAAACAGAGAGAGATCTCAAGGTGAGATTGAGACAGAATTTCCTCAATTCTCAACACCCAAGACTCAAATAAAGCTTTGTAGGAAAGTAAACAAGAAAACCCAGAGGAAGAGAATTCAATTCTCCTCTCAGAAACTCTCTAAAATGCCAAGTAAGCTCTCAAAAACTCCTCAGCAACCATCACAATTTAAAAAGCTCCCTTTCCAAACTTAAATTCTAATCTATTTATACACTTTCTTCTAATGATCTTCAAGCCTTGAATTGGGCCTTGGCCTTGATGGAATTGGGTTGATAGTGGCCTCCGTTGATTGTTCTTGGTGTTGGGAAGAAATCCACTTGTGAACCGGGCCATGTAACTTTCACGTTTGAGCCAACGTTTGAGGTCAAACGTTGACTCAAACGTTGCCGTGTGAACAATTATACAGAGGCCCAAAATGCTGTTATCCACGTTTGGCTCAACGTTTGAGGTCAAACGTGAGCTCAAACGTGGATCTCCCCATGCCTTCTTTTTGGCCAACGTTTGGCCCAACGTTTGAGGTCAAACGTTGGCGCAAACGTGGCTCAATTAGCTCATCAATCAGGAGTGTTCTTCCATGCTCCTTTTTGCCAAAATGTAGCCAATGTTTGACCTCACGTTTGAGGTCAAACGTTGGCTCAAACGTCGCTGCCCAGAAGCTCTATCTTTCTTCTTTTAGGCGCCAATGTTTGCCTCAACGTTTGAGGTCAAACGTTGGCGCAAACGTTGCTTTCCAAGAGTTTCTTCTTCAGCCAACGTTTGCCTCAACGTGTCAAGGAAATATACCATTTAAGCATAAAAGAATGCAATATTTAAGCACTAATTATCAATTTCTTGTATGAAAAAGCATAGAAAAACATGACATGGTGACATGTCATCACAACACCAAACTTAAACCTTGCTTGTCCCCAAGCAAGAAAAGAATCATGCAATAGAAATTGACAATCCAAGGTAAGAAGAGTAGCAAGTTAATGTTCATGGCAAGCTAGTTTTCTATGCATGCTACAATTACAAAAGAGATGTAAATGATTGATGCTTCCATCTAACTCAATTTATGAAATCTTTTTCTTATAATTCTTCCTTGAAACAAGCTTTTGAAAAAAAAAAATTTTTTTGGCTTCTCCTTTTGGGTGCTTTGCCCCATGAGTTGATAACAAAGCTACGATTCTAAATGCTTTGTTTTCAAGTATTACCACTTGATACATAAGCACTACAAGCATTTGATTAGAGGACTTCATTAAGCTCATTTTTCTTTTCTTTTCTTGACTCTCTAATCTCTCTAATCATTGATGCTCAGAACCTTGAGCTTTGAGGGAGTGCTTTTGCACTTGAGCCTAGCCTTGACTTCTAAGTGTTTTGTTTTCAAGCATTTGGCTTGATACATAAATACCACAAGTATTTAGCAAATAAATTGCCATTGGTACTCAGAGCCTTCAGCTTTCTCATTCTTTCCCTTTGTCTTTTCTTGCCTTATTTTGCATTTGCTTCTTCAAGGTTTTCATGATTTCAAAAGATTTCACAAAAATGCACTAGATGAAAACTTCAATTAAATAAAATCTAATGCAATTAAGCAACAATTAATCATACTAGCTTTCCAATACTTGTATGCACATGCTAAACACTTCTTTAATGCCTTGTTTGTTTATGATCATGATGCTTTACTGCTTTTGAACTCACAAAATTCTAGTTGGTAGTCATAATGTCACAGTACCATGTTACAATCAAAATTCAAGCTATACTTATTCATACCACACATGCATACAGAGAATATAAAGACAATCATGCAATTTAAGGTGCTGGAAACAAATGAGATGGAAAAGGAACTTTACAACCTTGTAGTTTATCCTTTATATTGTTGTCCTTTTCCTTCTATTCTTCCTTCTTTCCATACCAATACTCAGAATGCTTGCTCATCCTCAAGCAATAATTAAAACAATGGCTATGGGGCTAAGATGGATCATGAATGTCTTACACAATAAAATGTGAGTAGTGCATGTGTTTTAAGCAAGCAAAATTAAAGATATGAGGGCACAGAGAAACAAAGACATTGTGTTTGCAATTATAAGTTGGTGCGCATGATACATTGCATAAAAGTATAAGTGGCACACCAAACTTAGTGTGACACTTTCTCTTGGAATTAATGCAAGTATCAAGTAAGGATTGGAAGCAAAATTTTTTTTTTGTTGCATAGCAACACCAAACTTAGAATGCAACCATGTGTCAATTTATTTGAAATTTAAACTAAACAGACAAAGAAAAATGAACTAGACAAAGAAATAAAATGTTACCCAAGGTTGGGTTGCCTCCCAACAAGCGCTCTTTTAGTGTCATTAGCTTGACATGTTGTTCCTCACTTTCTTCCTCTTCTTCCAGTTGGTTAAGAGGAATGACCTCAAGGGGGGAGAAGTTTCAGCTATTTTCTCCTGTCTTGATCTCCTCTCAGCAAGCTTTCTTGTGAAATTTTCTTGATTGATCTTGCTTGCTAGAACAGGGGGAGGATTGTTTGCAGTTGACCTTTTCTTGCATGTTGTCCTTGATATCTTGGTCACAATCCTCTTCTTGGTGTTTTTGTTAATTGCCTTCACTTTTTTGAATCCAAGTTTTGGTTGCTGTGTGATTGTTGGAGTGATTTCTTTATCAAGAGCCTCTTGCATTGGTGGTTCCATGAGCTTTTCCTTCATGTACTTCTCTGCTTCAGTTGAGTGTGACTTCTCTTGCGTGTCTTCCTCCCTTTCTTCTTCATGATTTTCCATTAATGCCTCTGGGAGGGAATCTTTGTGTTTCATTGTCACCTCAAGTGGCTCTTGTGAATGTAAAATCCTTGGCTCATGTCCAAATACTTCCACTACCTCTTCCTTTTTCACTGAAATTTCACTTGACACAGAGGCTTTCTCATCTTGCTTTTCCACTTCTTCACCCACAAATTGGTCTTCATCCTCTCTGTTTGATGGTTCTAAGTTCCTCATTGTTTGCTCTAAGGGCTCATTCATCTTCTTGAGGATGATTTCTTTCCAGGATTGGGGTTGTGTGTATCTTTCCACGAGTTTTCTATGTATTTCAATGGCTTGAAGGTAATCCTCATCTGGTGGTTCAAGAGATGAAGGTTGAGAGTAATTTTAGTGACGTGGATATGTTGTGGTGAAGCTGTGTTGAGGGGTGTGGAATGAGTTGTGTGATTGATGGGATGACTTGTATGGATTTTGGAGGAAACTTTGTGTTGAGGCATAATCTAGTGATGAAGAACAAATGCTTGATCTAGACTTCTCACCCACTTAATCATTGTTGATCTAATCAATCCCCGGCAACGGCGCCAAAAACTTGATGATGTTTTTGCGGAAAACGAATTTCCAACACACAAATCCAACCGGCAAGTGTACCGGGTCGCATCAAGTAGTAATAACTCACAAGAGTGAGGTCGATCCCACAGGGATTGATGGATCAAGCAACTTTAGTGGGTGATTAGTTTAGTTAAGCTAACATTGGTGAATCGGATGAAATGTGACCAGCAAAATGTAAAGTGCAAGGAAAACATTGGACAGAAACTTAAAGAACAAGAAAGTAAAATAGCTGAAACTTAAATTGCAAGAAAGGTAAATGACTTGAATTATAAAGGGAACTGGGAATTGGATTTGCAGAAATTAAACAAGGAAAAGTAAATTGCAACAAACAGAAAAATAGAAGATGACTTGGATTGAATCGGATCTTAGAACATAAATGTAAATGAGATTGAAAAGCATTAAACAGGGAATGTAAAATTGGAATTCAGATCTCAGGACCCAAGAGACTAGATAACCAAGTCTAGATCTCAATGCCTTCCTAGATCAAAATTCAGAATTCAATTGCAAGAAATGTAAATATCAAGCAGTGTAATAAAGGGATTCAAATATCAATTTCTCAATTGTGCAGTAGCTCAAAACAGAGAGAGATCTCAAGGTGAGATTGAGACAGAATTTCCTCAATTCTCAACACCCAAGACTCAAATAAAGCTTTACAGGAAAGTAAACAAGAAAACCCAGAGGAAGAGAATTCAATTCTCTTCCCAGAAACTCTCTAAAATGCCAAGTAAGCTCTCAAAAACTCCTCAGCAACCATCACAATTCAAAAAGCTCCCCTTTCCAAACTTAAATTCTAATCTATTTATACACTTTCTTCTAATGATCTTCAAGCCTTGAATTGGGCCTTGGCCTTGATGGAATTGGGTTGATAGTGGCCTCCGTTGATTGTTCTTGGTGTTGGGAAGAAATCCACTTGTGAACTGGGCCATGTAGCTTTCACGTTTGAGCCAACGTTTGAGGTCAAACGTTGACTCAAACGTTGCCGTGTGAACAATTATGCAGAGGCCCAAAATGCTGTCATCCACGTTTGGCTCAACGTTTGAGGTCAAACGTGAGCTTAAACGTGGATCTCCCCATGCCTTCTTTTTGGCCAACGTTTGGCCCAACGTTTGAGGTCAAACGTTGGTGCAAATGTGGCTCAATTAGCTCATCAATCAGGGGTGTTCTTCCATGCTCCTTTTTGCCAAAATGTAGCCAACGTTTGACCTCACGTTTGAGGTCAAACGTTGGCTCAAACGTCGCTGCCCAGAAGCTCTATCTTTCTTCTTTTAGGCGCCAACGTTTGCCTCAACGTTTGAGGTCAAACGTTGGCACAAACGTTGCCTTCCAAGAGTTTCTTCTTCAGCCAACGTTTGCCTCAACGTTTGAGGTCAAACGTTGGCTCAAACGTTGGTTCTTCTTCCAGGGCATTCTTCATCTTCTTTCAACCTCCTTCCAAGCCTTGTTTCACCTATCATCAATCAATCAAAAACATCAAAGCTATGCTTCAAATCATGAGATTGTTTCTCTTCCATAATATATGACAAATATAGCACAAAATCTCATGAAAATGCATCATTTTATACATGATTGATTGAGTCAAAGATAACATGAATTTCAACCCAATTGGCTTACTTATGGCTTAAGAAAGTGCATAAAACTAAATGAAAACAAAGAAAAAGACTAGTAAAACTAAGCTAAGATGACTTGTCATCACCAATTCATCCCAATTGTTGATGCTCTCTTTGGGAAAGGTTTCCAGCCATTGAGTAGCATTGCCCCTCAAAGAAAATGGAAACAGAAGTAATTTGTAAATGTCAGGATGAACCCCATTTGTGTTGACTGTTTCATAAATCCTTAAGAAAATAGACAAATATTGGTTGGGGTCTTCAAGAGGGCCGCCTCCATAAGCACAATTGTTCTGCACCAAGGTGATTAGTTGAGGCTTCAATGCAAAGTCATTTGCCTGAACATTTGGGGTGAGAATGCTGCTCCCATAATGTTTGGGATTAGGGATAGTGTAAGAGGCCAACACCCTTCTTGCAGGCTGGGTATTGTTGCTCACTCCCTCTTCACGTACCTCAGCCTCTATGACTTGCAAAAATCACAAACAAACCAAATGAAACATGGACATTCTAATGCTAGAATGTGGTTAGAGGGTTAGGTGACATAATGTGTCAAACAGTTAATATGCTTAGTAAAAATAAAAATAAAGAAAAAGTGCTTAATCTAGATCACCACCTTACTTAATCATTGTCAATCTAATTCAATCCCAAGCAACGGCACCAAAAACTTGATGTGTGTAAAATGATCCAACACGAAACTCACCGGCAAGTGTACCGGGTCGCATCAAGTAATAATAACTCACATGAGTAAGGTCGATCCCACAGGGATTGAAGGATTGAGCAATTTTAGTGAGGTGGTTGATTTAGTCAAGCAAACAAGTGTTGATTTGAGTGATTTGTATCCAATAGAAGCCAAATTGCATGAAATTAAAAAGGGAGAGGGGAAATAGACAGTAAATTAAAGTGCAGGAGAATTAAATTGAGCCGAATCTTAAAGAACAAGTAATGTAAATGACTGAAACTTAGATTGCAAGGAATGTAAATGGTTGAAGCTTAAAGTGCAAAAAATGTAAAATTGCAAGAATCGTAAAAGGAATTGGGGGCTGGAATTTCAAATTAAACAAGAGAAATTAAAGTGCAATCAATTAGAGAACGAGAATATAAATCAGAAAACAGCAAGAAGATTTAAATTGCAAAATCTAAAAGGACAAGTGAGGATCTCGGGGGATAAATGAGACTAGAAAACAAGTATAGATCTCAATTCCTTCCTTGATCCAATAGAAGATTGACTTGCAGAAGAATTGTAAATGGAAGCAGTAAAGGAAAACAGATCCAAATCTTAATTTCTTAGAATTATGCAGAAGAGTAAACAGAGAAAGATCTCAAGGTGAGATTGAACCAGAATTCCTTCAATTCTCAACCCAAGATTCAAAACAAACAATGAAGAGTGTAGAACAATGAAAAAGAAAATTAATTCCCAATCCCAATTTCCCAATTCAGAATGAAAACTCAAATGAGCTCAAAAGTAAAACTAAAAATGACAGAAGGTCTTCTCTAAGTCAAACTAACTTCTATTTATACACTTTCTATTTTTGATCTTTAAACCTTGAATTAGGCTTTTGGCCTTGATGGAATTGGGTTGAAGATGGCTCCAATTGATTGCTCTTGATCTAGAGAAGAGATTTGTGTGAGAATTGGATGCTAGTGCTTCAAGTTTGAGTCAACGTTTGAGTGTCAACGTTGACTCAAACGCCATGTAAAAATAACCAGCAAAAACCAGAAACTGTAGCTGTGGGTTAGTTACTTGTTTTTTTTCTTCAACACCAATGTTAATTTGTTAGTTATTGCATTTGCATGTTTCATTGAATGTTTGTTTGATTTTATGCATTTAAGTACTACTTAGTTGAAAAATAATAAGTTTCTTTCTAGGACCCTATTTTTGAAAAAAAAAATTTTCACTAATTTAAATTAAAAAAATTAAAATTTTCTATATGTTAAATTTGTTTGAAGTTGTATCTGGAACATGGTTTTTGAGTCAAAGAACACACAACCTATGAGATTTTGAGCCTATTTATATGGTTACATTATTTAACCATAAATATTTATTGTATTTACATACTTGCATATGATTGAGGCCGTTACTTGTTTTAACTCACTTCTCCCAAATAAGCCTACCCTTTTATATCACCCTTGTTAGCCACTTTGAACTTTTTAACCCCCTTCTATTTCATAACCACATTTCTAGCCTCAAGCAGAAAAACAAAATAAAAAATCCCAAGTTGAATCCTTGGTTAGCTTAAGATAGATATTGTGTATAATTTAAGTGTGGGGAATTTTATGGGAACATGGGATGATAGGAAAAAAGGGAATTAAATTGAATAAGTTATTTCAAAATTTGGGAAGCATGCTCATATGAAATCAGAAAAATTTGGGTAGCTAGGTAAAGCATTTTAAATTATATAAAGTATGTATATGTTAGGTGAGATCTTGGACTAATCAAGGATTCATTTTGTTAGCTCACTTAGCCTTATATATATATATATCCCTACCTTTACCTCAGTCCCATTACAACCCTAAAAAGACCTCATGATGTTTGTATTGGTATACTAAATATTTGTTGATTGGTTAGATGAAGAACAGAGTTTAGAAAGCATGATTAGAGAAGAGTAGAGTGATTGACCCTAGACACTTGAGAGTTAGAGTGATATACACTACCAGTAAGGGTTCAGTGCTTGATTCTGTGTTCCCTGCTTTCATGAGCTATCTTCTTACAAGTTTACTTGTTTTCACTGTATAATTTGAATTAGTGGAATTTGTTTTGTATTTGTCTTGGAGAACTTGTTTACTTTTAACCAAGTAGGTAGAAACATTTTGCATGTAGTTGCATTCACATAGATTTGTTGCATTGCATACATTTTACCATTTTTCTTCATTCCTTTATAGCTTCTCTTGAGCTTAGCATGAGGACATGCTAATCTTTAAGTGTGGGGAAGTTGATAAACCTCTATTTCATGGTTTATCTTATGCTCAATTGAGTGGTTTTTATCGAATAGGGTCCTAGAAAGAAACTTATTATTTTTCAACCAAGTAGTACTTAAATGCATAAAATCAAACAAACATGCAATGAAACATGCAAATGCAACAACTAACAAATTAACATTGGTGTTGAAGAAAAAAAGAAGTAACTAACCCACGGAGATCGGTATCGACCTCCCCACACTTAAAGATTGCACCGTCCTCGGTGCATGCTAAGATTTTCAAGTGGATGGGGATGGTGGTTCCTCAGCTGGTGCTCTTTTTGTTCCTTTCCTTGCCGGTGGTTTGGGAGTAGCTTTCTCTTTACCCTTCTTGGTGGACATCCTGAAAAGGGAAAAAGTAATATATAATTGTCAAACAATTTCTTAATAATCCACAAGCAAAATAATGACCCAAATAAATTTCCAACACCAATTAAAAGAAAAAGAAAGAAAAAGAAAAAGAAGGAAAAGAAAAGATTTAGATTTGGGGAAGAAAAGATAAGATATTTGGCTGATTCAGAGAAGCTGTGCGGCGCAGGCGACGCGAGCGCGTGGGGCACGCGGTCGCGTGGAAAGCGCTTCGATGAAGTGACGTGAACGCGTGGGTCACGCGTTCGCGTGAAGTGATTCGTGCCTTCAGCGCGAGTGCAGCCTCGCAGCCGCGCAACTCTCTAGTGAAAAACTCATTTTGCCAAAATTTTGGGTGACGCGGTCGCGTGAATGGCCATATTTGCAAAACGACATGGATGCGTGGGGCACGCGTTTGCGTGGTAAGGCTTGTGCTTCTAGCACCGTTCCAGCCCCACTCCATCATAACTTGCTGCCATACACCCTTTTTACGTCGATTTTACAGAGCCACGTGTTCGCGTGGGTGACACGGACGCGTGGGGAGGCTATTTCGCTAATGACACGAGCGTGTCATCCACGCGGTCGCATGGATCAATTTGTGCAAAGGCACGCCTCTGGCCACGCTTTCGCATGACTCTCTGTTCAATGTTGTTTTCTTCCCAACGCACATATGACGCAGACGCGTCGGCGATGCTGTCATGTCGCGTGCGATTTTTTTGATGCAGTATGCAGAATGCAATGAATGTTATGCAAAATTCCAGGTTCAATCAAAACTCAAAAACAGACTAAAATTCAAACTGAAAAAGGAACGATCATACCATGGTGGGTTGTCTCCCACCTAGCACTTTTAGTTAAAGTCCTTAAGTTGGACATTCGATGAGCTTCCTGTTATGGTGGCTTGTGCTTGAATTCATCCAGAAATCTCCACCAATGTTTTGAATGCCAACAGCCTCCGGGGTCCCAAACAAGGCACGTAAAGCCCTTGAGCAGTTCCAAATAGGTTCTCAGGCTTCCAGTGTGCTGAATGTCAGAACAGACTCCAGGATACCAAACTTTGCTTCTACACTCGTCGTTGTCTTGATCTACATTTTTCCAGTCGGGTGATAAGTAATTTGAATTCTCACTGTAGTGACCAAGAAGCTTCCGAGACCCATACAATTGAGTTTGACACCAATCTTTGCACCTCAAATTGAAGTGCGAAACTTCATTGAATCTCGCATACCAACTCTGAGTGCGAGTC
Source organism: Arachis duranensis (assembly GCF_000817695.3). Classification (NCBI taxonomy): domain Eukaryota; kingdom Viridiplantae; phylum Streptophyta; class Magnoliopsida; order Fabales; family Fabaceae; genus Arachis; species Arachis duranensis. The sequence continues at coordinate 39,631,898 of NC_029773.3, read as the reverse complement.
AATTCCCTTTTACTCTTAAAGCCGCAAAGAGCTCTAAGCTGGCCATCTGTTTCAAGTAAACCATATTCAAGTGGAAAAGTAAAGATAAAAGCTAAGGATTTTACCCACTTGAAGTTTGTATTGGGCGGTAATGGCCTTGGGATTGGTGTTTTCTGTGGTTTTGCAAGCTCTACTCCCTTGTAGTCTTCTGTGAATTCTTCCACTTCTCTGCAAACTTCTTCCATGTCAACCATGTCTTGATCAAAGTCCTCGATTTCTTCCTCATCATCACTCGAGTCATAAGTTGGAGGTTGAGAAAAATCTACCTCAGCATCATCTTCGTATTCACTCGGGGAAGATTCTTCTGTCTCAAAGAACTCACTTGCGGATGCAAGTTCATTACTAGGAGAACTTGATTCGTGATTATCATTCTCAAGGAAACTTGCGTCTCGGGTTGTTCCATCCAGTTCTTCATGAGGTAGCTACTTTGGGGGTTGTGCACTATCCTCCTTAGCATCAATTGTAACGTCCTTGACGGAAATTTCCATAACTCTCGATTCCCATGGAGGTTTAGCGTCTCCTAAGTCTTCAACCAGTACTTCTTCTTCTTGGATAATTTGGGCTTCCTCCAATTGTTCCAGAACAAAGTCATGCTCCTTACTGTTCACTGGAGTTTCTAGTGTCTCCTTCGTACTACGTTCTTTATTAGATTCTCCACATGAAGCCATGGGGATTCCTTGAGTGTCCAAACGTCTGAAAGATAATTGATTTATTGCTTGCTCCTGTTGATGAAGGGTTGCATGAAATTGATCTACTGATTCTTTGAAGCAAGCCTGTGATTCTTGAGGTGATGGATATGGACATGGTACATAGGGAAGTGGTGGTTCTTGGGAGTAATTGGATTGGAATTGGGACGGATAAGGATCATACGGTGGTGAATGGTGAAAAGGAGCTTGTGAGTGTGGTGGTTCAAAGCTATGTTAAGAGGATGGTCCATAAGCACAGGGTGGGGCTTGTTGGTAACTACAAGGGGGTCCACCATATCTATCAGCTCGGTATGCAGCATAGAATGGTCCTTGTCCATGATATCTAGGAAGGTGTTGTTGCCTAAAGGGTTGATCAACTCCTCTGGACTCCATCCATCTTTGATTGCTTTGACCGTAATGCATAGTCCTGTTATAGCTTCCATTCCTTTCAACAAAAGTAGAACCAAACCCAAAGTGAGAGGGATGAGAACTCATAGTAGCTAATAGAAATAAAAAGGGAAAACAAAAACAAATAAGCAAGTAAAAGAAAAATATTTACAATAACCAATAATAAGGCACATGTTTGCAATTCCCCGGCAACGGCGCCATTTTGACGATCGGATTTTCTCTCGGTAAAGAAATTCACAAATATAATCGCGTTGTAAGTATAGCTTCTAAACCAACAGAAAATCCTTTCATACAAACGTTTTGTTTGTCACAAGTAACAAAATCTAATAAATTTATAAACCGAAGTATTCAAACCTCAGGTCGTCTTATCAAGGAATTGTAAGGAAGTATGATTTATTATTGGTTATGAAAAACAATATTTTTGGGTTTTTGAAATAGGAAACAAGTAATCTGAATGACAAGAAAAATAAATTAATAATAATAAAATCTCTTGGCAAGGTATGAGAACTAGAAATCCTATCCTAGTTATCCTTATCAGGTGTGATGAGAATTATTTATTGCTCCCACTTAATTAACTCGTACTAAATACAGGAAAGTCAAGTGGACCAATCAATTTGATCCTCAAGTCCTAGTCAACTCCTGTGGAAAGACTAGCTTTAGAGCGATCCAAATTAATCAGCAATTTCCCAATTTCAATCACTGCTGAGTTTGATAACTCAAGCATTACCAATTACTCAACCAAAGCCAAAAGGAAAGAAAATCTACTCGAATGAAAATAATTTGGACAAAGTGAAAGCATCAATAACATAAATTAAAGAAAGCAGTCATAAGTCTGAAATACCTCAAATTATATTAATTAAGAAAATCCTAACATGAATGGTTCATAAATTAAATTGGAAAAATAAATAAAAGGAACAGTGAACCTAGAACTCTGAAGAAATTGTAAGTTGAAATAACAATAAATCCTAATCCTAATCCTAAGAGAGAGGAGAGAGCCTCTCTCTAAAAACTACATCTAAATCCTAAAACTATGTATGAATGTATGTTGTACGACGTATCCTGTGAATGGATACTGATGAGCGGATAATTTATACGCTTTTTGGCATTGTTTTTAGGTAGTTTTTAGTAAGTTCAAGCTACTTTTAGGGATGTTTTCATTAGTTTTTATGTTAAATTCACATTTCTAGACTTTACTATGAGTTTGTGTATTTTTTTGTAATTTCAGGTAATTCTGGCTGAAATTGAGGGACTTGAGCAAAACTCTGATAAGGAGGCTGACAAAGGACTGCTGATGCTGTTGGAATCTGACCTCCCTGCACTCAAAATGGATTTTCTGGAGCTACAAAACTCCAAATGGCGCGCTCTCAACGGCGTTGAAAATTAGACATCCCGAGCTTTCCAGCAATATAATAGTCCATACTTTAGTCGGGAATTTACGACGTAAAGTGGCGCTCAATGCCAAGTACATGCTGCTGTCTGGAGTTAAACGCCAGAAACACGTCACAACCCGGAGTTGAACGCCAGAAACACGCTATAACTCGGCGTTCAACTCCAAAGGAAGCCTCAGCTCGTGGATAGATCAAGCTCAGCCCAAACACACACCAAGTGGGCCCCGGAAGTGGATTTATGCATCATACTTACTCATGTAAACCCTAATAGCTAGTTTAGTATAAATAGAACATTTTACTATTGTATTCAGTAGTCTTTGGACCATGTTTCATCTTTTGATCACTTTAGATCTTAGGATAGGATGAATGTAATAAGAAGGTAGAGATTCAAGAGGAGCACAACATATCCATACGCCTATCTGAAATTCCCACTATTGATTTACATAAGTATTTCTATCTTATTTTATTTTCTGTTTATTATTTATTTTCGAACTTATCATAAACCATTTAATCTGTCTAACTGAGATTTACAAGGTAACCATAGCTTGCTTCATACCAACAATCTCTGTGGGATCGATCCTTACTCACGTAAGGTATTACTTGGATGACCCAGTATACTTGCTGGTTAAGTTGAACGGAGTTATGATCACACCAGGGATTATTAAGATCCCAATTTATCATACCATGATCTCTTTGGGGTATTTTTGATTTCATACAAGTACAAAGAGACCAACTTTGAGGATCACAATTTCGTCCACCAAGTTTTTGGCGCCGTTGCTGGGGATTGTTCGAGTATGGATAACTGACGGTTCATCTTGTTGCTCAGATTAGGTAATTTTCTTTTCAAAAAACTTTTCAAAAATCTTTTTCAAAATTTTCTTTTCTTTTTCATTTTTCCAAAAATATTTTCGAAAATTTTTTTTAATAATAATTCAAAAAAAAAATCACAAAATCATAAAAATCAAAAATATTTTATGTTTCTTGTTTAAGTCTTGAGTCAATTTTTAAGTTTTGTGTCAATTGCATGCCTTAAAATTTTTCTTGCATTTTTCGAAGATTTCATGCATTCATGTTCTTCATGATCTTCAAGTTGTTCTTGGTAAGTCTTCTTGTTTGATCTTGATGTTTTCTTGTTTTGCATCTTTTGTTGTTTTTCATATGCATTTTTCGTTTGTTAGAATCCATGCATTAAAGATTTCTAAGTTTGGTGTCTTGCATGTTTTCTTTGCATCAAATTTTTTTTCAAAATTATGTTCTTGATGTTCATCATGATCTTCAAAATGTTCTTGGTGTTCATCTTGACATTCATAGTGTTCTTGCATGCATCTTGTGTTTTGATCCAAAATTTTTATGTTTTGGGTCATGTTTGTGTTTTTCTCTCTCATAGTTAAAAATTCAAAAATCAAAAATATATATTTTCCTTTTTTCTCTCCAAATTTTCGAAATTTTGGGTTGACTTGGTCAAAAATTTTTAAAATTAGTTGTTTCTTACAAGTCAAGTCAAATTTTCAATTTTAAAAATCTTATCCTTTCAAAATCTTTTTCAAAAATCATATCTTTTCTATCTTTTTCTTTTTTTTTCCGG
>NC_029773.3:39627087-39627732 GCF_000817695.3 Arachis duranensis | reverse complement strand
CTAACAATTAATGTGATTGATTCAAAAATTTGAAGTTTGTTACTTTCTTGTTAAGAAAGGTTCAATCTTTAAATTCTAGAATCATATCTTGTAGTTACTTGTTAGTTAAGTAATTAATTTTAATTTTAAAAAAAATTATATCTTTTTCAAACATATCTTATCATATCTTTTATATCTTATCTTTTTCAAAATTTTTATCTTTTTCAAAATTTGATTTCAAAAAAAAATCTTATCTTATCTTATCTTCTTATCTTTTCAAATTTGATTTTAATATCTTTGTCAAACTAACTATTTGACTTTTTGTTGTTTCTCATCTTTTTCAAAACCAACTAACTACCTATCCCTCTCTAATTTTCGAAAATATCTCATCCTTTTTCAAAAATTCTTTCTAATTAATTAATTGTTTTAAGTTTTAATTTTAATCTTATTTCTCATCTTTAATTTTCAAAAATACTAACCTCTTTTTCAAAATTATTTTCGAAATTCTCCCTCTCTTTTCTTATTCTATTTAATTATTTATTTACTAACACTTCTCTTCACCTCTCTTCATCTAAATATCCGAACCCACTCTTCTTCATTCTTCTCCCCTTTCTTTTTCTACTAACATAAAGGAATCTCTATACTGTGACATAGAGGATTCCTCTT
>NC_029773.3:39625268-39626931 GCF_000817695.3 Arachis duranensis | reverse complement strand
TTATCAGTTTTTAATTGAGTTCTTGCAGATCTGTGAGACTGTTAAGACGAATGGAGTAGATCCTGAAGTCTACAGGCTCATGCCTTTCTCTTTTGCTGGAAGAGACAGAGCTAGAACATGGTTGGACTCACAACCTAAAGATAGCCTGGACTCTTGGGATAAGCTGGTCACAGCCTTCTTGGATAAATTCTTTCCTCCTCAAAAGCTGAGCAAGCTTAGAGTGGATGTTCAGACCTTCAAACAAAAAGATGGTGAATCCCTCTATGAAGCTTCGGAAAGATACAATCAGTTGACCAAAAGATGTCCATCTGACATGTTTTCAGAATGGACCATATTAGATATATTCTATTATGGTCTATCTGAATTTTCGAAAATGTCATTGGACCATTCTGCAGGTGGATCCATTCACCTAAAGAAAACACCTGCAGAAGCTCAAAAACTCATTGACATGGTTACAAATAACCAATTCATGTACACTTCTGAGAGGAATTCCGTGAATAATGGGATGCCTCAGAGGAAGGAAGTTCTTGAAATTGATGCTCTGAATGCCATATTGGCTCAGAACAAAGTGTTGTCTCAGCAAGTCAACATGATCTCTCAAAGTCTGAATGGATGGCAAAATGCATCCAACAGTACTAAAGAGGCAGCTTCAGAAGAAGTTTATGATCCTGAGAACCCTGCAATAGCAGAGGTAAATTACATGGGTGAACCTTATGGAAACACCTATAACTCATCATGGAGAAATCACCCAAATTTCTCATGGAAGGATCAACAAAAGCCTCAACAAGGCTTTAACAATGGTGGACGCAAAAGGCTGAGCAATAGCAAGCCTTTTCCATCATCTTCTCAGGAACAGACAGAGAATTCTGAACAAAACACTTCTAATTTAGCCAATCTAGTCTCTGATCTGTCAAAAGCCACTTTCAGTTTCATGAGTGAAACAAGATCCTCCATCAGAAATCTGGAGGCACAAGTGGGCCGGTTGAGTAAGAAAATCATTGAAACTCCTCCTAGTATTCTCCCAAGCAATACAGAAGAGAATCCAAAAGGAGAGTACAAGGCCATTGATGTAATCAATATGGCCGAATGCACAAGGGAGGAGGAGGACAAAAATCCTAGTGAGGAGGACCTCCTGGGATGTCTCTCAAGCAAGAAGGAGTTTCCTATTAAGGATCCAAAGGAATCTGAGGCTCATATAGAGACCATAGAGATTCCATTAAATCTCCTTCTGCTATTCATAAGCTCTGAAGACTATTCTTCCTCTGAAGAGGATGAAGATGTGACTGGAGAGCAAGTTGCTCAATATTTAGGAGCTATCATGGAGCTGAATGCCAAGTTGTTTGGTAATGAGACTTGGGAACGTGAAGCTCCCTTGCTCATTAATGAACTAGATACCTGGATTCAACAAATATTACCTCAAAAGAAACAAGATCCTGGCAAGTTCTTAATACCTTGTACCATAGGCACATTGACCTTTGAAGAAGCTCTATGTGATCTGGGGTCAGGGATAAATCTTATGCCACTCTCTGTAATGGAGAAGCTGGGGATCATTGAGGTACAACCTGCCTTGCTCTCATTACAATTGGCAGACAAGTCATTGAGACAAGCTTATGGAATAGTAGAGGACGTGCTAGTAAAGGTTGAAGGCCTTTACATCCCTGCT
>NC_029773.3:39621891-39625168 GCF_000817695.3 Arachis duranensis | reverse complement strand
TGTGATAGATGTCAACAGAGGTGAATTAGTCCTTCAATTGAATGGAGACTACCTTGTGTTTAAGGCACATGGCCATCCCTCTATGACAAAAGAGAGTAAGCATGAAGAGCTTCTCTCAGTTCAGAGTCAAGAAGAGCCCCCACAGTTAAACTCTAAGTTTGGTGTTGGGAGGCCACAACCAAACACTAAGTTTGGTGTTAAGACCCCATATCCAAACTCTAAGTTTGGTGTTGGGACTATACAACATTGACCTGATCACCTGTGAGGCTCCATGAGAGCCCACTGTCAAGCTAATGACATTAAAAGAGCACTTGTTGGGAGGCAACCCAATTTTATTTATCTAATTTTTATTTTATTTTATTTTATTTTTATTTTGTATTTTATTAGGTACATGATCATGTGGAGTCACGAAAAAAATATAAAAATTAAAAACAGAATCAAAAATAGCAGAAGAAAAATCACACCCTGGAGAGAGGACAGACTGGCGTTCAACGCCAGAACAGAGCATGAATCTGGCACTGAACGCCAGAAATGTGCCTTGAGAAAAGCTGGCGCTGAACGCCAGAAACATGCTATACAAGGGCGTTGAACGCCCAGAACATGCTTCACATGGGCGTTGAACGCCCAGAACGTGCATCACCTCGGCGTTTAAACGCCAGAATGGTATGCAAAGGCATTTTACATGCCTATTTGGTGCAGGGATGGAATTCCTTGACACCTCAGGATCTGTGGACCCCACAGGATCATCTCAGGATCACAGGATCACCTCAGGATCTATGGACCCCACAGGATCCCCACCTACTATATTCCCACCTTACCTCCTAATCCTATTTTACTCTTCCCCATGTCACACCTCCCAAAAACCCTTCACCAATCACCTCAAACTCTCTTCCCAATCACCTATTCTCCACTCACATCCATCCACTCTTCCCCAAAAAAACCCCACTTACCTTCAAAATTCAAAAACACTTTCCCACCCAAACCCACCCTACATGGCCGAACCTACCCTCTCCCCTTTCCCTATATATACCCTTCCGTTCTACTTCATTTTCACACAACACAAACCCCCTCTTCTACGCCTTGGCCGAAACACCATCCCTCACTCTCATCCATATTTTCTTCTTCTTCTTCTTCTTCTCTTCTTTCTTCTCTTGCTCGAGGGCAAGTAATATTTTAAGTTTGGTGTGGTCAAAGCATAAGCTTTTTGTTTTTCCATTACCATCAATGGCACCTAAGGCCGGAGAATCCTCTAGAAAAGGAAAAGGGAAGACAAAAGCTTCCACCTCCGAGTCATGGGAGATGGAAAGATTCATCTCCAAAAGCCATCAAGACCACTTCTATGATGTTGTGGAAAAGAAGAAGGTGATCCCTGAGGTCCTTTTCAAGCTCAAGAAAAATGAGTATACGGAGATCCGACATGAGATCCGAAGAAGAGGTTGGGAAGTCCTAACCAACCCCATGCAACAAGTCAGAATCTTAATGGTTCAAGAGTTCTATGCCAATGCATGGATCACTAGGAACCATGATCAAAGTATGAACCCGAGTCCAAAGAATTATCTTACAATGGTTCGGGGGAAATACTTAGATTTTAGTCCGAAAAATGTGAGGTTGGCGTTCCACTTGCCCATGATGCAAGGAGATGAACGCCCATACACTAGAAGGGTCAACTTTAATCAAAGGTTGGACCAAGTCCTTATAGACATATGTGTAGAAAGAGCTCAATGGAAAAGAGACTCCAAAGGCAAGCCAGTTCAACTAAGAAGACTGGATCTCAAGCCTGTGGCTAGAGGATGGTTGGAGTTCATTCAACGCTCCATCATTCCCACAAGCAACCGATCTGAAGTTACTGTGGATCGGGCCATCATGATTCATAGCATCATGATTGGAGAGGAAGTAGAAGTTCATGAAGTCATCTCCAATGAAATCTACAAAATAGCCGAAAAGCCCTCCACCATGGCAAGGCTAGCTTTTCCTCACCTTATTTGCCATCTATGTTACTCAGATGGAGTTATCATAGAAGGAGACATCCTCATTGAAGAGGATAAGCCCATCACCAAGAAGAGGATGGAGCAAGCAAGAGAGACCCTCCACGGATCTCAAGAGATGCATGAGGAAGCTCATCATCAAGAAATCCCTGAGATGCCTCAAGGGATGCACTTTCCTCCCAACAACTATTGGGAACAACTCAACACTTCCTTAGAAGATTTGAGCCACAATGTGGAACAATTAAGGGTGGAACATCATGAGCACTCCATCATTCTCCATGAAATAAGAGAAGATCAAAGAGCAATGAGGGAGGAGCAACAAAGGCAAGGAAGGGTCATAGAAGAGCTTAAGGACATTGTTGGACCTTCAAGAAGAAAGACGCCATTAAGGTGGATTCATTCCTTGTTCTTATTTCTTTCTGCTTTTCAGTTTTTATGTTGTGTTTATCTATGTTTTGTGTCTCTATTTTATGATCATTAGTAGTTAGTAACCATGTCTTAAAGCTATGAATAAAATCCATTAATCCTTCACCTCTCTTAAAAGAAAAATGTTTCTAATTCAAAAGAACAAGAAATACATGAATTTCGAATTTATCCTTGAATTTAGTTCAATTATATTGATGTGGTGACAATACTTTTTGTTTTCTGAATGAATGCTTGAATAGTGCATATTTTTTATCTTGTTGTTTAAGAATGTTAAAGCTGTTGGCTCTTGAAAGAATGATGAACAAAGAGAAATGTTATTGATGATTTGAAAAATCATAAAATTGATTCTTGAAGCAAGAAAAAGCAGTGAAAAAGCAAAAGCTTGCGAAAAAAACTGGCAAAAAAATAGAAAGAAAAAGAAAAAGCAAGCAGAAAAAGCCAATAGCCCTTAAAACCAAAAGGTAAGGGTAAAAAGGATCCAAGGCTTTGAGCATCAATGGATAGGAGGGCCCAAGGAAATCAAATCCAGGCCTAAGCGGCTAAATCAAGCTGTCCCTAACCATGTGCTTGTGTCATGCAGGTCCAAGTGAAAAGCTTGAGACTGAGTGGTTAAAGTCATGATCCAAAGAAAAAGAGTGTGCTTAAGAGCTCTGGACACCTCTAACTGGGGATTCTAGCAAAGCTGAGTCACAATCTGAAAAGGTTCACCCAGTTATATGTCTGTGGCATTTATGTATCCGGTGGTAATACTGGAAAACAAAATGCTTAGGGCCACGGCCAAGACTCATAAGTAGCTGTGTTCAAGAATCAAACATACTTAACTAGGAAAGTCAATAACACTATCCAAAATTCTAAGTTCCCAGAGA
>NC_029773.3:39616991-39621624 GCF_000817695.3 Arachis duranensis | reverse complement strand
GCTTTTTGGCATTGTTTTTAGGTAGTTTTTAGTAAGTTCAAGCTACTTTTAGGGATGTTTTCATTAGTTTTTATGTTAAATTTATATTTATGGACTTTACTATGAGTTTGTGTGTTTTTCTATAATTTCAGGTAATTTCTTGCTGAAATTGAGGGATTTGAGCAAAACTCTGATAAGGAGGCTGATAAAGGACTGCTGATGCTGTTGGAATCTGACCTTCCTGCACTCAAAATGGATTTTCTAGAGCTACAGAACTCCAAATGGCGCGCTCTCGACGGCGTTGGAAATTAGACATCCAGAGATTTCCAGAAATATATAATAGTCCATACTTTATTCGGGAATTGACGACGTAAAGTGGCGCTCAATTCCAAGTACATGCTGCTGTCTGGAGTTAAACGCCAGAAACACGTCACAACCCGGAGACGTCATGATCCGGAGTTGAACGCCCAAAACACGTTATAACTTGGAGTTCAACTCCAAGAGAAGCCTCAGCTCGTGGATAGATCAAGCTCAGCCCAAACACACACCAAGTGGGCCCCGGAAGTGGATTTATGCATCAATTACTTACTCATGTAAACCCTAATAGCTAGTTTAGTATAAATAGAACATTTTACTATTGTATTCAGTAGTCTTTGGACCACGTTTCATCTTTTGATCACTTTAGATCTTAGGATCATCTTTGGACGCCTAGTCCTTAGACCATGGGGGCTGGCCATTCGGCCATGCTTGAACCTTTCACTTATGTATTTTCAACGGTGGAGTTTCTACACACCCTAGATTAAGGGTGTGGAGCTCTGCTGTACCTCAAGTTTCAATACAATTACTATTATTTTGTATTCAATTCTCCTTATTCTTATTCCAAGATATACGTTGCACTTCAACTTGATGAATATGATGATCCGTGACACTCATCATCATTCTCACCTATGAATGCGCGTGACTGACAACCACTTCCGTTCTACTTTAGGTCGGGCGCATATCTCTTAGATTCCCCAACAGAATCTTCGTGGTATAAGCTAGAATTGATGGCGGCATTCATGGGAATCCAAAAAGTCTAACCTTGTCTGTGGTTTTCCGAGTAGGATTCCGAGAATCTGGAAAGTCTAACCTTGTCTGTGGTATTCCGAGTAAGATTCTGGTAATGAATGACTGTGACGAGCTTCAAACTCCTGAAGGCTGGGTGTTAGTGACAGACGCAAAAGAATCAAGGGATTCTATTCCAACCTGATTAAGAATCGACAGATGATTAGCCGTGCTGTGACAGAGCATAGGACCATTTTTACTGAGAGGATGGGATGTAGCCATTGACAACGGTGATGCCCTACATACAGCTTGCCATGGAAAGGAGTAAGAAGGATTGGATGAATGTAATAAGAAAGTAGAGATTCAAGAGGAGCACAGCATATCCATTCGTCTATCTAAAATTCCCACTATTGATTTACATAAGTATTTCTATCTTAATTTATTTTCTATTTATTATTTATTTTCGAACTTATCATAAACCATTTAATCTGTCTAACTGAGATTTACAAGGTAACCATAGCTTGCTTCATACCAACAATCTCTGTGGGATCGATCCTTACTCACGTAAGGTATTACTTGGATGACCTAGTACACTTGCTGGTTAAGTTGAACGGAGTTATGATCACACCAGGGATTATTAAGATCCCAATTTATCATACCATGATCTCTTTGGGGTATTTTTGATTTCATACAAGTACAAAGAGACCAACTTTGAGGATCACAATTTCGTCCACCAGATACATTCCCCCACTTTATAGCCTCTAATTTGTGTTTTTTGGACCAAAAACTGAGTCAAAAATAGCCCAGAATTCACTGATTGTGAAATCTGGTTCGTACAGGTCGCGGTAAAGTGACGCGGAGGCGTTATCCATGCGTTTGCGTGAATTGAAATTCGCAGATGCGACGCGTGCGTGTCATCCACGCGTCTGCGTCGCCTAACTTCGGGGAAGTGATGCATTCACATATTTACCATCTTAACTAGTTAGTTTAGTTAGTTTTTGCTCAGCTTCATTCATTTTCTTTGAAATAAATGGACAAATTTGTGAACTTTTCCTCCATGCATTCATGAACCAAGAACTAAGTGAAATTTGACATAATCTATGCAAAAGATTCAAGAAGTTTATATGCAAGTTGAGGTGAATGATTTCCTTGAAATTTAATGCATAAGATGGCAAAACTTTGAGAAAAGTTCTTTGGTTTATGATAGGTGATGAAGCAAGAAGACAATGGTGCAAGGAGATCTTGGAGCAAGAATGAGTAGCACGTTTGTAACTTGGAAACCAAGTTGCCAACGCCCATTTGGTGCTGCCAGGAGGAACAGCACGTTGGCAACTTGGAAACCAAGTTGGCAACGTGCTAGTGTGCATCTAGCAGAGTTGGTAGCTTGACCTTACCTTCTTCAAGGATGCATAACTTGAACCATAGAGATCCAATTCATATGCTTCCAATTGTGTTGAGAAGCTGACATCCAGAGCTTTCCAACGATATACAATAGTCCATAATGTAGCATGAAATGGAAGCTCAAATCAGAGGCAACTTTAAGCCCCAAAAACAAGGAAATGAAGCTACCAGAAGAGGTGTTGACGCATTGTCTCTGGCGTGTTTGCCAACAACGTGGGCAACAACGCCCAATAAGCCTAAATTTCAAGAGCTTGGCATTGTCATTGGCGTGTCCAGCAACAACTTGGGCAACAACGTCCAACAAGCTTAGGAGGAGATGCATTGCACGTTGCCAACTTGGGAACCAAGTTGGCAACACCAGGAAGCTACCAGAGGAGGTGTTGGCGCGTTGTCTCTGGCGTGTTTGCCAACAACGTGGGCAACAACGCCCAAGCAAGGAGGAAGAAGGCATCCTGGCATTGTTGCTGGCGTGTTTGCCAGCAACGTGGGCAACAACACCCAAGCAGAGAAGAGAGGAGAGCCTGGCGTTGTTGCTGGCGTATTTGCCAGCAACGTGGGCAACAACGCCCAGGAAGCTTGATGTTGCTCTCTTCAAAGGCGTGTATCTTGAGCTAGAAAACTCCAAATGAGGTGAATTCAGTGGCTTTGGAAAGTAGACATCAAGAGCTTTCCAAACATATATCATAGTAAGGGATTGGAGTTCATTTGAAGGTTCAAAAGCCAGCTTCATTTAGAGCCTCAGACATTGAAAGCGTTGTCACTGGCGTGTTCACCAAGTTGCCAACGCCCAACCCAGGCAGCCTGACCATACCTTCTTCAAAGGAGCATAACTTGAGCTATAGAGATCTAATTGAGGTGCTTCTAGTTGCGTTGGAAAGCTGACATTCAGAGCTTTCCAACCATGTATAATAGTCTATAGTGAAGTACAAAATTAAAGCTTAAACAAGAGGCAACTTTGGGCATCAAAACTGAATTCAGAAAGGGCCAAGTGTTTAGCAACAACTTGGGCTGGCAACGCCCAAGTACCAAGCCTGGTGCCCAGAAAATTCTTTGCATGTTGTCAACGTGCTATAAGCTAGCGTTTTTGGTAATAACACCCAGTTGGGCCAGAGTTGATGAGAAATTGCTCTTGCTCTCTACACTCTTTTCAAAGGAAAATTCTTCCTTCATTGGATCAGGAACTTAACCATGGAAAAGCCCACATTGCCAACCCAATTGAGGACCTCCAAATGAGTCTTAGGGGTAGTATAAATAGAGTAAAATTTTGTACTTGGAGGCCCCTCTTCCACTTCTTAGAGACTTTTACTTTTACTTTGACTCTTAGAGCATTCTTCACTTTCGGGAGACTACCCGAAAGCTATTTTGTCTTTATTGCAACTTTCAAATTTCAGTTTTAAGAACTTCTTCTTCATTCTCCATTTCTTGACTACTAAATTTTAATGTCTACTTTTGTAATTGTTGTTAAATTGAGAGCTATGATTCACTAAACCCCACTTTCATTAGGGGGAGGAGCTCTGTTTATTTGAATAGGTTGACAACTAATCTTTTCCTTCTCAATTCAAGTGGTTCATCCAAGAGGAAACTCTTGTTCTTCACAGATTCAATTACATTCGAGAGAAGGATTGAATCTACATGAATTATATGGTGAACTTGAGAAAGAATCCATATAATTCAGTTTGGAGTTCTCCTTTCACAACTTCTTTGATTAATACACTTTGGGTTGGTATGTGAGATGTAACCTCCCTTAGTTGAGATCCTGGAAGTTGTGTGGCTTTGGATTAGAAATTTGAACTTCACCTCTTCTCATGACCAATTAGATCACAAGAGTGGCAATTGATTGTGTTGAGAGAAATTGAGTTGCCAAGAGATTGGGATTCAATTATTCACAATCCGCCATGGATCTATACCCATGATTGAGAAGGAGATGAGCAAAGTCAATTCATGACAATTTACATCTCTGATCCCTAATGATCTCTCTATCATTAATTCTCATCTCTTGTGTTCTTTAGTTATCTTGAATACCCACTACCCAATTCCCTTCTATATTCTTGCAATTTATTATTCTTGTCATTTACATTCTGTTTTCTATTCCTTGCAATTTACCTTTCTACTCTCTACAATTCTGCAATCTTTACTTTGCAATTTATCTTTAATGTCATTTAAGTTTCTTGCACTTTAAGTTTCAGTTATTTACTTTCATTTTCCTTCT
>NC_029773.3:39614179-39615458 GCF_000817695.3 Arachis duranensis | reverse complement strand
CAGGGTTCTTAAGCACACTCTTATTTGCCTTGGATCACAACTCTTTATTCTCTATTTTTTTTCGTTTTTCTTTTTCTTTTTTTTTTCGATTTTCATTTTTTTTTTGAATAGCTTTTTCTTGCTTCAAGAATCATTTTTAATGATTTTTCAGATCCTCAGTAACATGTCTCTTTTTTCATCATTCTTTCAAGAGCCAACATTCATGAACCACAAATTCAAGATACATATGCACTGTTTAAGCATACATTCAGAGAACAAAAATATTGCCACCACATCAAAATAATTAAACTGTTATAAAATTCAAAATTCATGCACTTCTTTTTCTTTTTCAATTAAGCACATTTTTTTTTCAAGAAGGGTGATGGATTCATAGAACATTCATAACTTTAAGGCATAGACACTAAGACACTAATGATCACAAGACACAAACATGGATAAACATAAGCATAAAATTCCAAAAACAGAAGAATAAAGAACAAGGAAATCAAAGAACGGGTCCACCTTAGTGATGGCGGCTCTTTCTTGCTCTTGAAGATCCTATGGAGTGCTTGAGCTCCTCAATGTCTCTTCCTTGTCTTTGTTGCTCCTCCCTCATGATTCTTTGATCCTCTCTAATCTCATGAAGGATGATGGAGTGTTCTTGATGCTCCACCCTTAATTGTCCTAACTTAACTCTCCTAGGGAGGTGTTTAGTTGCTCCCAATAGTTTTGTGGAGGAAAATTCATCCCTTGAGGAATCTCAGGGATCTCATGATGAGTAGGATCTCTTGTGTACTCCATCCTTTTCTTGGTGATGGGCTTGTCCTCATCAATGGAGATGTCTCCCTCTATGTCAACTCCAACTGAATAACAGAGGTGACAAATGAGATGAGAAAAGGCTAATGGTGCACGAAATTGCAATAACACTTTTGCAACTCCGCACAACTAACCAGCAAGTGTACTGGGTCGTCCAAGTAATACCTTGCGTGAGCAAGGGTCGATCCCACAGAGATTGTCGGCTTGAAGCAAGCTATGGTTATCTTGTAAATCTTAGTCAGGATATCAGGAATCATCAGGATTGATTGTGAAAAGCAGAAAAACATGAAATAGCTACTTGTTTTGCAGTAATGGAGAATAGGTTGAGGTTTGGAGATGCTCCATCTTCTGAATCTCTGCTTTCCTACTGTCTTCTTCTTCAAACACGCAAGTCTCCTTCCATGGCAAGCTGTATGCAAGGGTTTCACCGTTGTCAGTGGCTACCTCCCATCCTCTCAGTGAAAATGTTCAACGCACCCTGTCA
>NC_029773.3:39599218-39608061 GCF_000817695.3 Arachis duranensis | reverse complement strand
TTAATACAATAGCAAAAGGTCCTACTTATAAGAACTAGTATCCTAAGGTGTACAGAAATGAGTAAATGACATAAAAATCCTCTTCCGGGCCCACTTGGTGTGTGCTTGGGCTGAGCAATGAAGAATTTTCGTGCAGAGACCTCTCTTGGAGTTAAACGCCAGCTTTTGTGCCAGTTTGGGCGTTTAACTCCCATTTGGGTGCCAGTTCCAGCGTTTAACGCTGGGATTTCTTGAGGTGACTTTGAACGCCGGTTTGGGCCATCAAATCTTGGGCAAAGTATGGACTATCATATATTGCTGGAAAGCCCAGGATGTCTACTTTTCAACGCCATTGAGAGCGCGCCAATTGGGCTTCTGTAGCTCCAGAAAATCCACTTCGAGTGCAGGGAGGTCAGAATCCAACAGCATCTGCAGTCCTTTTTGGTCTCTGAATCAGATTTTTGCTCAGGTCCCTCAATTTCAGCCAGAAAATACCTGAAATCACAGAAAAACACACAAACTCATAGTAAAGTCCAGAAAAGAGAATTTTAACTAAAAACTAATAAAAATATACTAAAAACTAACTATATCATACCAAAAACATACCAAAAACAATGCCAAAAAGTATACAAATTATCCGCTCATCACTCATCTCTTGTGTTCTTTAGTTATCTTGAATACCCACTATCTAATTCCCTTCTATATTCTTGCAATTTATTATTCTTGTCATTTACATTCTGTTTTCTATTCCTTGCAATTTACCTTTCTACTCTCTACAATTCTGCAATCTTTACTTTCTTGCAATTTATCTTTAATGTCATTTAAGTTTCTTGCACTTTAAGTTTCAGTTATTTACTTTCATTTTCCTTCTTTATTCTAGTTCTTTAAATTCCTTGTCATTTAACTTTCCACAATTACATTCAAAAATCAAATCTCATGAATTCAAAACCATGTTTGCTTGACTAAATATACCATTTAACTAAAGTTGCTTAATCTACCAATCTCCGTGGGATTGACCTCACTCTTAGTGAGTTTTATTACTTGATACGACCCGGTATACTTGCCGGTTATACGTGAAATCTAAATTTTCGCGTATCAAGTTTTTGGCGCCGTTGCCGGGGATTGGAAAAGATTGACAATGATTAAGTGAATGGTAGTTTAGATTAAGCATTTTTTCTTTTATTAGACCCACTAACTGTTTGATATTTGGTTTCACTAACTTTGATTTCACTCTAGCAATAGAGTGCTTTACTTTTGTTATTGGTGTTGTTTGTGTATGTCAGGGGTAAATAGATTCAATATTGAGGACGAGAGAACCCTCCGAAGGATAAGGAGAGCAGAAAGAGGAAAGGGGATAGTCGGTGAGGAGGAATCAGAGGGAGAGGACCAAGTCATGGAAGACGACATGCACAACCCTCCTGAAGGAGCTGCTAACAATGATGGACCACCTAGAAGGGTGTTATCTTCTTACACCATTCCTGATCCAAGACATTGTGGGAGCAGTATTGCCACCCCAAATGTTCATGCTCACAATTTTGAGTTAAAACCTCAGCTCATCACTTTAGTACAAAATAACTGCTCCTATGGAGGGGGACCTCTTGAAGACCCAAATCAACATTTGTCTATTTTTCTTAGGATATGCAATACAGTGAAGACAAATGGAGTGCATCCAGACGTTTACAAATTGTTGCTATTTCCATTCTCTTTGAGGGATAAGGCTGATGTGCGGAAAACGATCCGACACAAAACTCACCGGCAAGTGCACCGGGTCGCATCAAGTAATAAAACTCACGGGAGTGAGCTCGATCCCACAGGGATTGAAGGATTGAGCAATTTTAGCTTAGTGGTTGATTTAGTCAAGCAAATAGAAGTTGAGTTGTGTGATTTGTGATCGACAGAAGTTAAATTGCTTGAAATGTAAAGGAGAAGGGCAATTGCAGTAAATTAAAGAGCAATCGAAGTAAAGAAGCTGAATCTTAAAGTGCAAGTAATATAAAGTGCAGAAACTTAGATTGCAAGAAATATAAATGACTGAAACTTAAAGTGTAAGAAATGTAAAATTGCTTGAATTATAAAAGGGATTGGGAACTGGGATTGCAGAAATTAAACAAGAACAAGCAAATTTCAATAAACAGACAAGTAGAAGATGAATTGAATTAAGGTAGATCTCAAACAGAAGAGTAAAAATGCTTTGAACATTTAAGAACAGAAAGTGAGCAATGCTTAATCTGCAGCAATTTAAAAGAGGATTGAAGATCTCAGGAGTGGAAGAGACTAGATAACAAGTCTAGATCTCAAATCCTTCCTTGATCCATCAAGAACAATTACAAAAGAAATAAAGGAAAGTAAATTGCAGAAAGAGTAGAAGATGAAGCAGTGAGTGGAAATTGAAATTCAATCATGTAGAAAATTTAAGCAAGGGATCTCAAGGTGAGATTGAAACAGAAGTTCTCCAATTCTTCACCCAAGATCCAAAATAAAAAGTAAAGAGTGCTCAAGCAAGAACAAGGAAGAAGAGAGATCAATTCTCCTCCCCAATTCTCTAAGAACTAAATTCAAAAGTAAAAGTTTAAAATGAAAATGAAAGTAAAAAGGAAAATTCAAAAGTGATTCTATAGGTCCTAATTACATCAAACTAGCTCCTATTTATACATTTTTTATTCTTGGATTTTGGAATTTTGATGGGTTTTTAATTTGGTGAAGATTTGAATTTAATTGGATTTTTAATTGATTTTTCAGCCCATGAAGAAATTGCTTCCAGGGGGATGCTCAACTCACAAGTTGAGCTGAGCATTGAGGCCTTGTGGGGATTCCCTTGTAGCGTGCAATGTTAGGAGGGGGCACCAGGGGAATGCTCAGCTCACAAGTTGAGCTGAGCATTGAGGCCTTGTGCGCACGTTCCTTCCTTGGACCGTGTCATTTGTTGCGCGTTGCCCTCCCTTGGTCCGTGTCAATTCCTTGTGTGATGCACCATGTGTAGCACTCTGCTTACCAAGTGAGCTGAGCATTGGCTCCGTCAAAGAGAGGTCCCTGGTTCGAGACTTGAGGGAAGCATGCGCTGAATTTTCCTTTGTGAAGGAAGTAGCATTTCTCTCTCCTCTCTTCCTTGAGGTGTTGAGTTCGAATCCTGGAGGTGGCATTTTGCCAACTTTTGGCTTGTTTTCCTTTGGAGTAGCGCTTCCCCCCTTCCCTTAGGTCATGGGTTCAAACCTTGGAGCAAGCATTGGCAACTTATTTCCTTTGATTTTCCTTTGATGAATGCCCGATAATGCTCACTTGGTGAGCTGAGCATTGTTTTTCCTTTCCTTATTTCTTTGCTTCAAATTGTGCTCAGCTCACAAAGTGAGCAGAGCATTGAAACATTTCTTCCTTGGAAATTTTTGTTGTGCTCCTTTCATGTGCCATGCTTCCTCATGTTCTTTGCCACACTTTTCTTTTCCTTGAGCCACACTTCTTAAGCCACGCTTTCTTCTTTTCTTCTTTTCTTCACCAACAAGAAATCAAAACAACCAATCAAAGTATCACCAAATTCACAAAGTTTATAAATCATTAAAAATCAATTAATTTTAGCCTAAACCTCATGATTTAGCATCAATTAAATGGTGGTTGTTTGATTTAAAGAAGTCATGCATTTTCACTCTAAATTTCTTACTTATAGTGCAAGAAAGTGCATAAAAACTAGTGAAACAAGTGAAATTAGCTTGAAAAATGGGTATATGATGACTTGTCATCACAACACCAAACTTAAACCTTGCTTGTCCCCAGGCAAGAAAAGAATCATGCATTAAAGATTGACAATCTAAGGTAAGAAGAATAGCAACTCAATGTTCATGGTTAGCTAGTTTTCTAAGCATGCTACAATCACAAAAGATATATAAATGATTGATGCTTCTATCTAGCTCATTTTATGAAATCTTTTCCTTGTAATTCTTCCTTGAAACAAGCTTTTGATTTATTTTTTTTTT
Organism: Arachis duranensis; assembly: GCF_000817695.3. Classification (NCBI taxonomy): domain Eukaryota; kingdom Viridiplantae; phylum Streptophyta; class Magnoliopsida; order Fabales; family Fabaceae; genus Arachis; species Arachis duranensis. The sequence goes on along the minus strand of NC_029773.3, from coordinate 39,604,117 downwards.
ATTAGCTTCTCCTTCTGGGTACTTTGCCCCATGAGTTGATAACAAAGCTATGACTTCTAAATGCTTTGTTTTCAAGTATTACCACTTGATACATAAGCACCACAAGCATTTAATTAGAGGACTTCATTAAGCTCATTTGTTTCTTTTCTTAACCCTCTAATCATTGATGCTAAGAGCCTTTTCTTGACTCTCTAATCATTGATGCTCAGAACCTTGAGCTTTGAGGGAGTGCTTTTGCACTTGAGCCTAGCCTTGACTTCGAAGTGTTTTGTTTTCAAGCATTTGGCTTGATACATAAACATCACAAGTACTTAACAAATAAATTGCCATTGGTACTCAGAGCCTTCAGCTTTCTCATTCTTTCCCTTTTTTTTTCTTGCTTTAATTGTATTTGCTTCTTCAAGGTTTTCATGATTTTCAAAAAATTTCACAAAATGTCCTAGATGAAAACTTCAATTAAATAAAATCCAATGTAATTGAGCAACAATTAATCATACTAGCTTTCCAATACTTGTATGCACATGCTAAAAATTCTTCCCTTTCCCTTGCCAAACTCAAAATGCTTGCTCATCCTCAAGCAACAATTAGAACAATGGCTATGGGGCTAAGATGGATCATGAATGTCTTACACAATGAAATGTTAGCAATACATGTGTTTAAGCAAGCAAAATTAAAGATAACAATCAAGGCACAAGAGACAGAGACATTTTGATTGCAAACATAAGAAGGTGAGCACAATACATAGCATAAAAGATAAGTGGCACACCAAACTTAGTGTGACACTTTCACTTGGAATTAATGCAAGTATCTTGTAAGAATTGGAACCAAATTTTGTTGCATAGCAACACCAAACTTAGAATGCAATCCTCTGTGAATTTATTTGAAACAAGACTAAATGAAACTGTTGTATGTTAAATATAATCACCAAGCCAAGAATCTTGTCATGAATAAAACTCTCTTGGTGATGTATTAACAAATACAGTTAATAAAAGAAAGCATTAAAAACACGTAAATGAATAAAGAGGAAACTAAAATGTTAAACCAAAAGAGAAAAATAAAATTACAGAGGCATTATGATTATGAAGACAAGTAGTGTTGCTTGAATGAATTGCCTAGAAGTGTTGCTTGAATAAGTTGCATAGAAAATAAGTGGCACACCAAACTTAGAATCTTGGTGTGTCACTTTCATTTTTTATTTGATGCAATCATCCAAAAATATTGAAAACAATTTGTTGCAAGGCAACACCAAACTTGGAATGTAACCATATGCCAATTTATTGAATTTAAACAAAGCAAAGAAAGAAAGCAAAGCAAGGAAGAGAAACATTACCTACTGTTGGCATGTTGTTCTTCACTTTCTTCCTCTTCTTCCAATTTGTTAAGAGGAATGACCTCAAGGGGGGAGAAGATTCAACTATTGCCCCCTGTCTTGGTTTCCTCTCAGAAAGCTTTCTTTTGTACATGGCTTGACTGAGCTTGCTTGCTAATGGTCCAGGGGTTGGATTGCTTGTGGTTGACCCTTTATTCTTCATGAATATTGTCCTTGGTAGCTTGGTCACAATCCTCTTCTTGGTGCTTTTGTTAATTGCCTTCACTTCCTTGAATCCAAGTCTTGGTGGTTGTATGATTGTTGGAGTCTTCTTTTCATCAAGAGCCTCTTGTATTGGTGGTTCCTTGAGCCTTTCCTCTTTCTTCTTTACTTCACTTGAGTGTGAATTCTCTTGAGTATCTTCCTCCCTTTTTTCGTCATGATTTTCCATTAATTTCTTTGGGAGGGAATCTTTATGTTTCATTGTCACCTCAAGTAGCTTTTGTGATTGTAAAATCCTTGGCTCATGTCCCTCATCCTTTATTGCAATTTTACTTGCAACAGGGACCTTTTGTTCTTATTTTTCCACTTCCTCACTCACAAATTGGTTTTCATCCTCACTGTTTGATGATTCTAAGTTCCCCCTTGTTTGCTCTAAGGGCCCATTCATCTTCTTGAGGATGATTTCTTTCCAGGATTGGGGTTGTGTGTATCTTTCCACGAGTTTTCTATGTATTTCAATGGATTGAAGGTAATCCTCATCTGCTGGTTCAAGAGATGAAGGTTGAGAGTAATTTTGGTGACGTGGATGTGTTGTGGTGAAGTTGTGTTGAGGGGTGTGGAATGAGTTATGTGATTGATGGGGATGACTTGTATGGATTTTGGAGGAAACTTTGTGTTGAGGCATAATCAAGTGATGAAGAACTTTCAAATGAGAAACTGGGACGTGAGGGTGGATGCTCTTTCATTCCTTGGTGATACTCCCAGCCACCATTAGAATAATGTTCCTTGGTGATACTCCCAGCCACCATTAGAGTAATGACTTGAATCATTTTGTGGTGGTGGGAAGTATCCCATATGATTCTCTTGCTCATCTTGTGTCTCTGAAGCAAATCTCCATGAATTGGAGTGCTCGGGATTTGTAATTTGTTGGTGATATTCCCAGCCATCATTGGAAATTGGTGATGGTGGGTAATATCCCATAAAATTTGTTTGATCATAAGATGAGTTAAACTCCATTTGAATTTTGTAAAACACACCTGATGACAAGTCATCATATACCCATTTTTCAAGATAATTTCACTTGTTTTATTAGTCTTTATGCACTTTCTTGCATCCTAAGTAAGTGATTTGGAGTGAAAATGCATAACTTCTTTAAATCAAACAATCACCATGAAATTAATGCTAACTCATGAGGTTTAAGCTAATTTTAATTGATTTATAAGCCTTGTGAATTTAGTGATACTTGGAGTGGTTGTTTTGGTTTAATATAGGAACCTTGCCCTGCCCTCCACAAGGGCAGTATCGGGCTCACCAAGGAAGAAAATCAAAGGAAAAATGCCTATGATGCTTGCCACAAGAGTTGAACACGGGACCATGAGGAAGCAAGGAATTAAGCCTCACTTTGGTACCAAGAAAGCCAAGGAAAATAGCTAGCGTGTGTAGCATCCGAGTTTCGAACTCAAGACGTCAAAGTGGAAACACTGCCCTGCCCTCCGCGAGGGCAGGGCAGCATTTTTTTGTGGCACAATTCTGGCGCACCAAGACACCATTCTGGTGCACCGCAGCATCTTCTTGCAGCACCAGCAGCGCACCACAGCACAATTCTGGCGCACCAACTTTTTCTGCCCTGCCCTCCGTGAAGGCAGGGCAGCATGCTGCGCTCCAAGCCTGCACCACGCCGCACCACGCACGCACCAAGCACCAAATCCTACCCTGCCCTCCACAAGGGCAGGGCAGCCTCCTGGAAGCTATTATTTTTGGGCCAAAAATTGGATTCAAAATCCAATAAAATTCATTTCTTCACCAAATCAAAAGCCCATCCAAATCCCAAGATCCAAGAATAGAAAGTGTATAAATAGGAGCTAATTTGATGTAATTAGGACCTTTTTACTTAGCTTTTGAATTTTGCACTTTCTTTGAGCTTTGAATTTCTGCAACTTTTCTTGAGAGACTGAACCGAGATTTCAGAGAATTGGGAAGGAGAATTGATCTCTCTTCTTCCTCGTTCTTGCTTGGCCATTTTTCATTTTCTTGTTTGAGTCTTGGGTGTTAAGAATTGAGAAAATTCTGTCTCAATCTCCACTCAAGAGCTCTTTAATTTCTCTTCTGCATAATTGAGTTCAATTTACATTCCCTTTACTGTTTCTTCTTCAATTTGAATTCATTTACATTCTCTTTACTGCTTCTTCTTTATTTTCTTGTCAATTGCTTTGAGAACTTGGATCTAGGAAGGTAATTGAGATCTAGGCTCTGCTACCTAGTCTCTGGAGTCCTGAGATCCCAATTTACTTTTGGTTCTTCTGTGAACCCTGCTGCACTCTAATTTCACTTTCTGTTTGAATTCTAATTGCTTCTAATTCAGTTTCTGCTCTATTAATTGTGGCAATCCAATTTCTCTTTGTTTAGATTCTACAATCCCAGTCCTCGAATCCCTTTTACATTCAAGCAATTTACATTCCTTGCCATTTAAGTTACTGCAATTTACATTTCTTGCACTTTAAGTTTCAGTCATTTACTTTCTTGTTCTTTAAGATTCAGCAAGTTTATTTTCCTGTTCTTTAATTTACTGTAAATTCCCCCTCTCCCTTTACATTCCAAGCAATTTATATTCTGTTAAGTACAACCCACTCAACCAAAACTTGATTCGCTTGACTAAATCAACCACTAAACTAAAATTGCTCAATCCTTCAATCCCTGTGGGATCGACCTCACTCATGTGAGTTATTATTACTTGATGCGACCCGGTACACTTGCCGGTGAGTTTTGATGCGACCCGGTACACTTGTCGGTGAGTTTTGTGTTGGATCGTTTTCCACACATCAAGTTTTTGGTGCCGTTGCCGGGGATTGAAATAGATTGACAATGATTAAGTGAAGTGGAGATCTAGATCAAGCACTTTTTCTTTTCTGTTATTTTTATTTTGACTAACACACTAACTGTTTGAATTTTTGCTTAAACTAACTAAAACTTCATTCTAGCTACAGATTGAAGTTTCATAGTTTTATGGATTTGTGTGTTTATTGTTGTGTGTTTGTATGACAGGTACAGGAAGATCTTCCCCTGTCCTCTCTGAAATTGACCAAAGAACTCTTCGAAGAATAAGAAGAGCTGAAAGGGGGAAGAACGTTATTGGAGAGGAAGAATCTGAGGAGGAATTCCAAGAAATGGAAGGAGATCCATCAAATCTCAATCAACCAGGAGGAGGGGCCAACAATAACCAACAACAACGAAGAGTCCTGGCTTCATATACATTTGCAAATGCAAGACACTGTGGAAGTAGCATTCTTACTCCTAATGTCAATGCAAACAATTTTGAACTAAAGCCACAACTCATCACTTTGGTTCAAAACAACTGTTCTTTTGGAGGA
>NC_029773.3:39597783-39598932 GCF_000817695.3 Arachis duranensis | reverse complement strand
CAACGCCAACCATCACAAAGAAGAGGAGTAATGGAGTTGGAAGGAGTGGATTCAATTCTAGCTCAGAACAAGATAATGCAGCAGCAGATTCAACAACAGTTTGAGCAAATGGCCAAAAGGATTGATGGCTTGCAAGTTGCATCAGTGAGTGCCACAAGCCAACCATCAACCACATGGGTGCAAAGTGAAGAAACCCAAGAGGAGCAACAGCAAGAGCAAGTCCAATACATGCACAACCAAAATCCTGGAACAAATGAAGTCTATGGTGATACTTACAATCCATCTTGGAAGAACCATCCTAACCTCAGATGGGGAGACAACCACAATCAAAGCCAACAGCCATGGCAAATGAACTCAACTCAAAACAATTGGAAAAACACAAACAACAACCAGCCAAACACCAACCAAAATACATACAGAAAACCACAAAATAATTACCCCAACTCTAACCATTATCCACCCAATAACCACCCAACAAATCAAAACACCTATGATCATCCAACAACGCCCCAAAACCAACCAATCTCACAAGACTCTCAAAGGATCACTAATCTAGAGATGCTCATGGAGAAAATGATGAAGAACCAAGAATTAACAACAAAGAACCAAGAAGCGTCCATGAAGAACTTAGAGAGACAGATTGGGCAAATCTCTAAACAGATTTCTGTTGAAAAACCATCAAGCTCACTGCCAAGTGACACCATTCCCAACCCAAAGGAAGAATGCAATGTCGTGCAACTAAGAAGTGGAAAAATGTTAGTGGATGGTAACCAAGGGGCAACCAAGAATAATGACAATGAGCCAACAAAAAATGATGAAGCCATCAACAAGGACATGTTAAGCAAGAATGTCCCAGAAAAACTCACAGAGGAAAACAACGAACGACAGAATCTAAAGAAAGGAAAGCAGATCATGAAAGAACCAAATCCAAAACAACATCAAGTGGAGAAGAGCTCAACACCACCACTACCGTATCCACAGAGATTCCACAAAGAGACAAAGGATCAGCATTTCCACAAACTTCTTGAGACTTTCAAGAAGCTGGAAATCAACATACCTTTAGCTGAGGCATTGGAGAAAATGCCTCTGTATGCCAAGTTCTTGAAGGAGCTCATCAACAAGAAGAGAAGTTGGAGTGAGAAGGAAACG
>NC_029773.3:39594242-39597708 GCF_000817695.3 Arachis duranensis | reverse complement strand
TTGAAGATCCTGGAGGCTTCTTCCTACCCTGCACTATTGGAAGCCTATTCATCAACAAGGGAATGTGTGATTTAAGAGCAAGCATAAATCTAATCCCATCTTCTTTAGTGAAAAAGCTTGGCATAGAGGAGGTGAAACCACTACAGATGTCCTTGGAGTTGGTGGACCAATCAGTAGTATATCCTAAAGGGCTGATTGAGAACCTTTTAGTTAAGGTTGACAAGTTCATCTATCCGGCAGATTTTGTGATCCTGGATTCATCAGAAAATGGAAATGACTCCATAATACTTGGTCGACCATTTTTGGCCACTGCTAGAGCCATTGTGGATATAGAGCAGGGAGAGTTAACCCTCAGGATGCATGAGGAGAGCATCACCTTGAAAGTCTTTTCAGAATTACAAAGGAATGAAGAAACAAGCAAAACAAGTGGTGACTTCCTTCCAAAGCAAGCAACCGACAAGGCAGTAGACAGAAAAACAAGCAGCTGCAAGAAGAAAAAGGGATTCGAAAGGAAGCGGGGGTGATAAACAAGAAGGAAGGTATCACAACCCAAGTCACTGTCAAGAAAGAAAGATCAACAAGAAAGAAAAAGATGAAGAGCAAGAATAAGGCTCACAAAGGGTGGAAGAACAAGAAAATCCCAACTGAAGGATTTTCTAAAGGTGATAAGGTGCAACTAGTATATCAACAGCTGGGAACAGAAGATTATTACACTGTCAACCAAGTACTTTCTCTTGAGCATATGGAAATTGAGCATCAAGGCACACAGAGAAAGCTGACAGTGAGAGGTGACAAGTTGAGACATCACCAACATCAACCACCCTAAAGGGAGTTCAATGTCAAGCTAGTGACAATAAAAGAGCGCTTCATGGGAGGCAACCCATGATTTAAGATTTCTGTCCTATCTTTCATTTAATAAGCTATGATTCCTCTGAGTATGATTTTGAACTTTCATGCCTGATAAATGCATACAGTATCTTAGAGCATAAGTCAAACTTTTAAGTTTGGTGTTCCTTAAGGCACACTTAACTTTTGCTTTTCAAAAAGAAAGGGGGCTATTCTTAGAACATATGAAATGTCATCTTGCTAAAGCATACGACCAAACACTAAGTTTGGTGTCTACATATGTAATATTGTTCTACAGATTAGTTCCCTATTTACGGAATCAAAACCATATAGAAAGGAATCATGCATCAAGTTTTTATCATAAAATACATCAATTGTGAAGAATGGTTTGCATTGATAAGCCATCCCCTCAACAAGAGATAAGTTTGGTGTTCACCAACTTTTAGCATTTTTATTTAGGAACACAATTGATCACAAAAAAAATCAAATAACAATTAAACAAAACAGAACAAATTTTTTTTTACAAGTCAATGGCTAACGTTTATATTAATATCTAAGGCTAGCTGTTTTGGTTTATGTAAATCTCGACAAAAGCAAGGAGGGGCCACGGCTAGGACAAGCTAAGAGAGGAATGGTCACATGTGCCTAGGGAGATGTGCCCCTTGGGAAGCAGAACATGCATGCATGCATCATTGAACGCCTAAATGCATGCAGCCAATGGGAGGAGGATCCTTGTCAAAGCCTCAACACTGCATGCAGACCATAAATAGTTTACACACTCGTTCAAGCTACCTTCACATTAAAGCCATAATCCCCTCTACTCCCAAAACTAAAACAATTCCCTTATCTCACACAATAGAACCAAGACTCATCCCAATCACAACACATCTTTCTTCTATTCTCACTTTTCTCTCCATCCTACCTCAAACTTGATGGCCTCCTCAAGTTCAAAAAGAAGGCCGGGAAAGGAACCTATGGTGGCCGAACCTCCATCATTTGATGCAAACAAATTTAGATCCCAATTCCATGAAGGGAGATATCATAGGTTCATGAAGACAAAGAATGTAATCTATGAGAAAGGCCTTGAGTTGAGAGACGGAGAATACCCCATCATGAGGCAAATCACTAAAGAAAGAAGGTGGAAACTTTTATGTGCTCCTCTTGTTGACATCAGTGCAGTCATGATCAGGGAGTTCTATGCAAATGCTGTAAAAGAAAACAAAGATAGTGCCCCTTACACAAGTTATGTCAGAGGAGTTGAAGTGAGCTTCAGTCCAGCAGCCATCACTAGGGCTCTAAAGTTGAGAACGATAACTTATGCAGAGCCTAGTTATGAAACCAGGTTGCAAATGGAAAACAATCCTGATGAGATCTTGCAAGGGTTATGTGTGGAAAATACAGATTGGGAAAGAGATTCAAAGGGAGTTCCAAGTCACTTGGGAAGGATAAATCTTACTCCTGTGGCCAAGGGATGGTATAAAATAGTGAGGAGATCTATCCTTCCTACTGGAAACGCCTCTTGGGTCACAATCAAACGAGCACTCCATGCTTCTTGGGTCACAATCAAATGAGCACTCTTGACATATTGCATCTTGCATGGAGGTGAGATCAACCTCGCACAACTCATAGCCGACAGTATTCAAGAGATGGCTAACAGCATAAGTAAATCAAGTGGTCTTGGACATCCAAGTACCATCCTCAGGCTATGTTACAAAGCTAGAGTAATCTTTGAAGATGAGGATACAGAAAAAGTGAAAAAGGGAAAAGGAATCACCAAGAAGAGTATGGAGGGAATGAATGAAGAAGAAGATCAAGAAGGGGTGGTAGCTCCTAGACAAAGGAGATCACAAAGAGAGGAAGGACGAAATCAAGCTCATGATGCCATAGACATGAGCCAGCTACACAGAGCAATAGAAGAGCTATCCCAACAACTCATGCAAACTCAACAAGGGCAAAATCAGGGGTGCCAAGAGCAATATCTAGAGCCCCATCCAGAGTTTAGGGAGCAATACCTGAAAGACAAAGAGGAGAGAGAAGCTTGGCAGCGTCAAATGGAGGAGAAGCAAGAGAGATGGCAACAGCAAATGATGACTCAACAGCAAGAATTTCAAGCACAGATTCTTGAAGGACAAAAAGAGCAATACAAAGAATTCAAAGAATCATATGATAAGCTGTATTTTAGTCAAGCTAAAGCAGGGGAATATAGTCACAACATGTATCAATGGAAGAATATTCATCACACCATGGGAGAAGTTAGATACGCACAAAGAATGGAGAATGATGAAAACATGCAAGCAAGGTTGGAGTACTTGACCCATAATTTGCCAATACTCAATCCTCAGATCAAGCCATTTGAGCAATGCCCTGAATTTGAAGCCAAGCAACAAGCAAGGTCTCGTCACTATACGGAGGCAACCTTTAAAAGATTGGAAGATGTTGGGCTCTCAGGACTCTTAGATTCTGTCTGGGGTAGAAGATGTCCTGGTGAAGAGATCCGAGATTATTCCAAGACAGGGAAGAGAAAGAAGAAAAAGGGAGAATCTAGCAGCAGCCACGACCATTAGAAGGTGGCAAAGTTCTTTCATATTTCCTCTTTCATGTCCCTAATAAGGAGATGCAT